>NW_015536481.1:159047-185770 GCF_001515605.1 Sinocyclocheilus anshuiensis
AGACAATGGCAACATGAGGGCTACTTATAGCAGACAAGAGGGTCACATGACATGAACAAACCAATGGGGAACAAGACACATGACTAAGACTACCAAACAGAACATGACAATGAACAGAGGAACCAATAGCATGAAGACAAGAGGGCAAGGGAACCATGACACTGACAGCATGAACAATTACAAAATAAAAGACATGGAAAACATGAACATGAAACAAAACCCAAACACCAAACCCCACATTACAAGAACATAAAAGAAGATAGTTGGTAACCAAACAGTTTCAAACAGTCCCACTGACTTCTATTATATGGACAAATAATACAATTAAACTTAATGGGTTTGTTAACATTCTTCAAAATATCTGCAGAAGAAAGAAATGCATACCGGTTTGGAACAACATGAGTTTGCGTAAATGACGATTTTCATTTTTGAGTAAACAAAAATGTTTAAAGTGATTTTTTACTGATAATCTTGAGAGTCAATGAGGACAGATTCATAAAGGAATCATTCAATTCACTGAAAATAACTGGTTCAAAAGTAAATGAGTCATTCAAAAGTGAACGTTCATTTATGTAGTTCGAATGAGGATCAGTAAATAATGACAATTTTCAATTTAAGGCAAATTTCTTGTGTTTCTCATTTTTTAGCCACTTTGGAGAAAAGTATCTGTTAAACACATGAATGTAAATGTTTAAAGACAAACTCAATTCTCAAACACATTCATGATCAAGAGGAAAGTTTGGCACTGACTACAAAAAATGAAAGATTGTATTGTCTTGAGGCACTCACTCGAATCACCAGGCATTCCATGACTTGCATTTTGGATGAAGAAATGTTTTAGTGAGGGGGAGCTCCTGAGATTTGACTGAAACATCATCCCCACGTTCAGGTTGTTCATAAAGCTCAGCAGCCTGTTTTCAATATTGTTGTAGCACAGTTGCCAAGAACAGGAACACACCTGAGTAAATACACAGCACACCATCTCCCTCTCACTCCCTCTCCGAAGCGCAGATGAATAACTCTTGGCGCTGTGAGGCAGCCGGTTCTTCAGTCTTCATTCTTCTCGCTATCAGTGCTGTTAGGCTTGGTGATTAGCATAGATCCATCTCACTTCAGGGCATTGTCTGACCAGACAACAGCATATCTGCTCCAATCCAGAGGCCCAGCGTGCTGTACCACATGAAACCACTTTGAATCTAAAGTATCTTACTCCATCAATCTCCTCTTCAAGAATTTCAGCCATTGAGCACGTCAAAAAAAAACATGTCTGGGCCTCATCTCATGATGAAGTCTTAGGGCTTAAAGGGATAGTTAATGCAAAAATGAGACTTCTGTCAGCATTTACTCATCCTCATGTCATTTCCAAAACCATATGATTTTCATTCTTCCATAGTACGCAAAACATTATTAGCGGAAGGTCAAAGCTGTTTTGTCCATACAAGGAAAGTTAATGGTGACTAAAGCTGTCAAATGATTTTCAACTTAAATTTGACAGTACAGAAAGCTATCATAGACCTGAAATATAGTAAAATTGGTTCATTTTATGATTTTTTTTTCATGGTCTTTTTGGCACCCATTGTCAGCAGCGTGAAGACAGCAGCTTGGACACGGCCACTCAACATTTTTGTCTGTTCTATATGAGAAAGTAGTGTTGTCAAAAGTACCATTACTTTGGTACCGAGCCAATACTGAAATTTTAAAAATGTGATGATACCAGGCACTGTTTTCAAACTCTACCGTGCATTTTTGTTTGAACACTTTGTGAAGAGTTTCACGGGTTTCAAATGACATATTTTTGAAGTGTTGAGGAATGACGTGTTGAAGCGTTGAGCCAATCACAGACATGTCTGCTGAGTGTGTGAACACACAGGCCAATCAGAGGTTTTAAGTTAGACAGAATCTACACAATACGTCTCAAAACACTGAAGTTTTGGTTATGATAAGTTCATTAAAGAGATAGTTCACCCTCAGTTGCTGGTTCCCACTGACTTGCAAAGTGTTTTTTTTTCAATACTATGGAAGTCAATGGGGACCAGCAACTGAAGGTGAACTATCCTACCTGGTCTCATGGCAAAAACGCACCTGGGGGCCCTTTTTCGCGAGATGCGAAATACATACCAATAAGTACATATCACTGCAGTTTCCAAAAGAAATGAACACTAGAGGCAGTAAAACTCAGAAACCTTTTATTCCTTTTCACACAGATTTACAGAGTTTCGATTAATAAAGCGTAATTTTTGCACAATTACATGAAGAATATTATGTTATGACTTCAAAACAATTTTAATATGCTGGGAGATTTGAAAACTGATGCTTTTGAATGTTAGCATCACACATATCCAGCTTCATATCCAGTGTTGGGGGTAATATATTACAAGTAACGCAAGTTACGTTTGTAATGCATTACTTTTAAAAGTAACTTTCCCCAACACTGTTCATATCTATGAGTTTTCATAGACAGTAGGTTTGTTCGGTAGCTCACGGAGTATGTAGATGTACTTGAGAGGGGAAAGAGCTCTGGTTCATATCCCGTGTCTAATACGGTTAGACAAAACAGTTCAAATCTGAATACAAGGAAGTTCAAATGGCACGGTTGCGTAAACAAATGTGTTTTTTTTATCAGTTTTGCATTTGTTAACATTATCGGGTAGGTTTAGGGTTGGGTTTGGTGTAGGGTATATTTCCAACATGATAGAGCATTCAATTTTAGCGACAGTCCCTGGATATTTGAATTCTGATTCGCCGCAATATGTACCTGAAGCAACGTAATAAAAACACATCAATATGTACCTATATCAACGTAATAAAAACGTGCCAGGGTTCACGTATTGAACCCGTGTTTTAGCGCCACTCAATGGACATTTCTCTTTGAAACTGTGGCGAAACGTGCAGTAATGTACGTAAAAATGGTATTGCAGAAAAGTACCCAGAGGTATGTATTTTTATGAGACCAGGTTGGAACTATCCGTTTAAGTTCTTCATGCTTCATTGATGATAACAGGAGTTTTTGCAAAAGTAAGCTTGCGCTGAACTGAGGTGATTGACATCTGCAGTGATTATGACCCATTCAAAATAAGAATAAAAGTCATATTTTACATGTTGCTAAATACACAATGCAAAATTTTGGGAGAGACAACTGTACATCAAAATAGATATGTGAAGGCTACATGCTAATGTTTTGATAATGTATTTATTTAATTCATATTAGAATTAATAATTAGCTCATTTAATATTTCTAATTTTCAAATAGTTTGTACACTGTCAAAAAAAAAGGGTACAAAAGCTGTCACTGGGGCGGTAACCTTTCAAAAGTTATTAATATGTACCATTTAGGTACTAACATGTACCTTTAATGTACCTACATGTATCTTTAGGGGTAAATAAGGTACCTTTTGAAAAGGTACTGACCCAGAAACAACTTTTGTGCCTTTTTTCTGAGAGTGTAGTTCCAATAGTTTTTACTATGCTACTCTCACATTTTATGGAGTACTGGTACCAACTACAAACATTTTGGTATTGTAACAACATAAGAAGAAAGAAAGTCATGCACGTTTGAAATGACAGTGAGTAAAAGATGATCCCTTATAAAAATAGTCAAAAAATACCTTAAAGTCCCTGTAAAGTCAATATTAAGTATGAGTTCTGAGTTTGTCACGTCACAGAAAAATGTATTATTAACCACAAATATCCGCTAAGTACATAAAATAAGTTATCAAAATCTCGAAAAAATGGGCAGTATCCTCTGCTCTTAAAACGCTGGGGGCGTGTCCGCTGTCTGCTCTGAAACCACGCCCAATCACAGGAAAGCTGCTGCCTCTTACCTGTCAAATACCGCTACAGCCTGAATGGATGCTCCTAGCAGCTTAATTGGATTTACAAAGACATACATATTTGCTCTGGTGCGTCATCGACAGCTATTATAGTGTTAGGGGAGGGGCCATGATCGGTGGCTCCAGTGCGTCATCGAGCCATTTTAGCCCGCCCAAAAAATCCTGAACACAGAATTGGTGAAAAACTGTTTAACAGTTGTGGCAGGATAAGTTATTTCCTCTGATTGGTTGGTTGGGGTATGATTGGCAGACCAATGAGGTGGTAGCAGCCGTACTATTTTAGGACCTTAATGGTGGTTAACATTTCCTTTCATTTGGTAGTGCCACAACGGTCAAACTCCACTATTCAGTACTACAGAATTCACAGTCTTTGTAATGCGTTTCAGAAATATATTTGTAATATTTATAATGCGTTTAGAAACAATTCTCAGAATTGATTTTACAGGGAATTTTAGTATCCCCTCTGAGCATGGCAGGACATTTAGAGAACATCCACAGCTGGTCGAAAGAGGAACTAGTGGAAGTGGTTGCCAGTTCTACTCATGTCAACAATGTTTGTAACTAAATGTAGAATCCATAACCTTCTCAGCTGCACAGTAGGGCCGCTCAGTCTGAATGACATAACCCTGTTTGCCTGTAAACCAGGAAAAAGAGAAACAGAATTGTTATAATGACTGTATTGGTGGCCCTCTCTGCCTCAGAGTAGGGTTTTGGCTGAAACTCTAGGCTGTGTTGGAGGGCCAGCGAGTATTAGTGGTTCCAGTAAAGTTATCTGGGAGCCAGTTTGTTTCGTATCTGACTTCCCTCTCCCGCTTTCTTGTTCTTTTTCTCACAGGCTTGCTGTTTGCTGATGGGGAAGGAATTGAGGTTTTTTATTTATTTACAACGTTTTTTTTTAATACCAAGGCAGCCTGGTCCATTTTTATAACAGAGGTGAGGTACAGGCTCGCCCATGTCACACCACCAGACCTCTGTAAAATTTTACAATATCCCAACATTTGTCCATGGAAATCTGGTTTCAGTGACGTAAGGCTCATGAGAACATTATTTACTAACATGTTTGCACTGTGTAAAGGGAGGTGGTCTAAGTTACATTGGACTAATCACAGGGACAGTTCCTCCAAAGTAGGGTTCCTCCTGGGTTAAGTGCCTCACTTAAGAATACAACATTTGAACAAGACAGCAATCTCAGTCGCTTTTAATGGCGCACGCTTCCTTGTAAACTAGCACAAAAACTGTAACAAATTCGGGACTCAAAGATATTAACATTCAGGCCAACACCAAATAAACCAATTCTTTTTTTATGCCTGCTAAACTGAAATGGCTAAACTGAAATTATTATTAAAAAAATAATAAATGAAATATAAATAAACTAAAAATCAGTCGTTTTACATATTTTTTGAAAAATTGAAATTTATTTACAGATTTTCTACAAATTATTTAACATGACCAATTAAATATCCAACATAAACACATGCTAAAACAATATCTCCAATATCTATATAAGTCTGATAACCCATATACCTTGCATAATTTAACATAAATTTAAATTAATTTGACATTTATCGAAATCAACAATACGTCACAGAAAGAGAAACATAGAGAGCCGCAAAATTAAATGTAACTTGGCACTGTTAATTCAGAAACACAGAGAAAATTGTTTTGGGGTTTTTTTTTTTCATGCCTGGTTAGGACACATTTTTAGTGATAATTTTAAACATGACTAAAAGTTCCCATTGATTTCATTTTGATGGCACATGCCATACCAAAATCTCAGTCTTCCTCACTAAAGCTCTCATTCTTAACCATGTTCTTTCTCCCTCTCATCTCCACTTTTCTCACTCTCTGTTCTTTACCCATCTGGCTTTTATAAGAGCCAGACCCCTATGGAAGCATATTAAAGCAACACAACACGAACGGCAGGAGAGGTAAATGGAAGGTAGTGAAGTCTTTTGAACCTCTGTTACATTATAACCCTCCTAAACACATCCAGCTGGCCAAAGTTCAGGGAAGACATAAAAGGGGCTTTTGCGGGTTACATCGGAGAATGATAATAGCCAAGTACCACTAAAACTACTGAGACACTCCACAATCAAAGGAACAACTCCCCACACTTATTACTGGCTGCTAATGGGAAGTCTATATGAAGGAAAGCTCTATGTGAAAGGATGTCCATCTCATAACACGGCCAACAGCCATCGTAAAGGAGAGGAAATTTTCTGTGAAAGCGATTAAACCCAATTAAACGAGGGTCAATTAAATTTCCTAAGAACAGGATTTGTAATAATCTCACATGACAAGGTCGTCAATGTCATTTTGATGAGAGTACAGAGGCTACGGGTGAAAAGCAGCTTTGCTTTTGGATCAAGTCAGCCGCATGAAGCCCAAAGTTCAAGATTGCAGATGTAGTATCTATATCTTTATTCTCACACACTGCAAAACCACAGATCTGTATGCATTAGCTTTGAGAATGTTGAAACCTCTAGTCTTCTACCATATCATCTGGTTTGGGATGTCTGTTTGGAAAAAGACAAAAAGAAAGATTAAAACAGAAAGGGGGAGAGAAAGACAGTTTGCATGTTGTTAGTGTGACGACAGACTCAATGGTGAGTCTTTGCACGTATTGTGTGTGTGTTTGTGCATCTGTGTACGCAGTTTATGTTTGGGTCATGTGTTTTCTGTGGTTCCAGTTTGAAGCTTCTACCACATGCAGTAAATATGAGCTTGTGGTGGGACTGCAGGGTTTGAGGAATGCTCTCATGTGGTAGGGCCACTAACCACCATTGACAAGAGAGTCAGGAGTCTTTCGTCATCACTGCTGGCCGGTGACATATGAGGGACATGGGGAGTCTCTATATGGATAGTGATTGGATCAATTTAATGCATCCTTGCTGATTAGAAGCATTAAGTTCTTACAAATGTGGGCTTACTGAGCCCAGAATTTTGAATGGTACTATATATAAAATATTATGAATATTATTATTTTTTCTATAAAATTAGCTATCTATCTGTCCATCCATCCACATCCCAACCATTCCTTAAATGACCTTGTAAAATAATCCCAGAAGATGCTCTTTGGTTGGGTTTCAATCATAAACATTAGCTTAAAAAAAATTTCCAAGGCACTTCTAGTACAAAAAGTTAAAAAGCACTTGTTTCTTACTTTGAGATTCATCAGAAGAATTTGCAGAGCTGGAGGCGCTACACGCAGCCAGGAACAACACACGATTTGATAAACTTCCCACCATTTAACTGTTATCATTAGTTATTGTGGTCGTTAGCAACATTAGCATTAAACCGATTCGTTTCAATAAAAGCTCTTTTTCATAGTATATCGAAGTCAAAATGTAATTCCTTGTGATACAATCCCCTTTAAAAGGAACAGAAATGCATTCCCCAAACTGATATTTCCAAAACGTGGAGAAAAATATATTTCTAGTTTAACAACCAACGCTGATTAGCGGTTGGTCCGAGATGAATGTTTCCACAGCCACAACATCCAGAGATGGATGTGAATGGAAAAAGGTGGGAATGAAAGAAAACATAAGGGGGAAAGTGGGGATTCGTAACCAATGCCAAATACAACGCTTGTAGTGATAAGCTCTCTGTATACTTTGTGAATTCATCAATAAAATCTCAACTTCAGAACTCAGGTATGCCACAAGGAATGAGAATTTGTTCCAGCTTCACCCCTAAAGATAAAACATGTGGACATATTTTAAGCATTCCCTGATATGTCTATCAGTAAACCTCAGGCCAGTGTGTCAGCTATTTGAATACATTACCCAGACATCTTGGTGAATGGAGAGTGAAAATACTGGGCTGGTGTGGCTGACCTTGTGTGCCAGAGGTTCTGGGAAATGAATGCAAAAGGTGAGATTAAGCCCAGCAGCTGTGTGTGAGCCTGATGCCACAGT
Organism: Sinocyclocheilus anshuiensis; assembly: GCF_001515605.1. NCBI lineage: Eukaryota > Metazoa > Chordata > Actinopteri > Cypriniformes > Cyprinidae > Sinocyclocheilus > Sinocyclocheilus anshuiensis. Next base: position 166,795 of record NW_015536481.1, read on the forward strand.
GGTGCCCTTCTCCCTGCACATGGAATACTACACCAATGTGATCAATGCAGATCTCGTTCGCAACATTTCCCTAGCATGTCACAGTCTTGATGCTCTCAGAATAAAATTAATCGCATTTGTCTGTGTTTGTTTGCTTTGTATCATCCACATCTTCTTCATGAACATTCTCTAATGTCCAATGTCAGAATCAAATTCAAATGGATAAAATTCTAATTTTATCTAACATAAAAAATAAGCAAATATATCTATATTTGCAGTCATTTAAATTACTTTCATGCTGAAAAAAAAAGAATTTATTTAGAATTTTAACTGAGGTAGCAAAAAGGAACTAGATCTGAAATTGGAATTTGAATTTTAAAAAAAAAGTAGAAAACGTAAAATCTTGACATTCATATACCTCAACAGGTGTAATTTGTAACAAGAAAAATGGAAAATTTGTTAAGACAAACTCTGAATGTTGGCTTGACAGCTTTGTTTGACATTAAGTTTAGTTTAGGAGATTCATAGACCATACAGACAAAGATAAATTTATTGAACCGTGTGGTCCAAAACAAATCTTGCAAATTAAGCATTTACACTTCCCAGTTTCACATTTACACATTTCCCAGAATGCTGTTGAATTTCTTTGCACTTTAGTAAATTCCACTTACTGTCATTCCAAATCAAATTCCAGTTTAACTTATTGTAGAGCATGGCCAATTTTAATTAAAATTCCAATTTATGAATTGAAAGAAGCCAATTCTTAAATTCTGAATTTTGTCCAATCCTCCCATCACTGTAGTTACTGTCAAGGAAGGCTTTACTAAAATCCTGGAATGTGCTGCATAATGATTTTTCCATTTGCGGACCAGACAGATGTTTCTACAATGCCTGAGGCCAGATTATGTCTGTTCTTTCCATATTTATGGCAGATCATATTTTTGATAGATCATAATTACATATGCTGATTAACGCTCTTAACCTGTTCTAAAAGAACTGTGGACTGTGCAAAAAAAAAAATAATCCCCAGTACTATAACAGCTCACATTTGATGCTTAATTTCATTCAGTGAGTTTCTTGATTTAAATAGTTTCTTCTCTATTTCGTGAGAACCGTGTGGTCATGCAGAGTTGCATGTGTTTTCTTGCATGTAAAAATGATTAGAAGCGGAAGGTGCTCTGCTACAGCTCCTAATATTGTTTACTTTCTCTGAAATAGCAGGTAGGATACAATCTGCCTTTTATAAGGGTTACTTATTGATTAAGAGATCTGAATGAATTCCTGCACGCTCTGATCCTGCTGGCTAGTTGGGAACAGACAGCGAGAGTCTGCCCCACTGGTCAAGGGGACTCATGACATTAATTACACGCTCTGTTAACATTTGCCCCTAATGTTCAGTCTTTGTGGGGTTAACTCCTTCCTGACAGAGGAGAGAGTAATAGGGCTTGAGGGGTCTATTTTCTGCTAGTCGGCCATGACGGATGTTCCGTGTCCACGCTGCACCCTCTGTGTTTGTCTGAGAGCCGCGGTTAAGTGCCATATAGACAGCGGGGATTGGCCTCTCTCCAGGTGACAGGGAAAGGACTTCCATCAAAGCCTCTGTTAGCTCCAGCGCAGGGCAAAAAGAAAGAGCGTTCATGGGTCAATTCTCAGGTTTTTGCTGTTTCTGCTCTGGCCAAATGAGAGAAAGAGAGGGAGATGGATGTGAGAAAGCATGCAGTGACAGGATATTCCCCTCCTTCAGTGAACTGTAGAGTAAACACAGAGTAAGCAACAGGAAGCTTCTCAGCGCTGTGTACAAGGCTGGACTCGTAACAGATGTCTTAAGTGGTGTACATAAGCAGATGTATTTCAAGGACCGCAGACCAGGTATTTGTTTAGGATAATTGAAGCACTCTTGAGAGGGAGACTGTAACTATTTGTATCAACAAGCAGTCAGATTAACACAAGTGGGAAAAAAATTCTAGGAAACGGTGGGGAGGTGTAACTGGGTTGTCTGAACCAAGGGTCTTTAAACTTTTTGAAGCCACAGATCCAGATTCAATGATCTCATTGTGAGGGAACCATTCTTAAAATATAATGATGGACATACAGTATATTTCCTTTATAAAGGCCAATTTCAACCCCATTTAGAAACCCTGACAAATACAAAGTATTCTTGAATGTATGTCCATTGTAATTTTATTTATTTTTTTTTTTTCAAATATTATATGCAAAATAATTGTTTTTCTTTCTGGTAAAAACTGGAGCTGTATTTAGAATACAATCATCATGATTAATCTCATGGTTTCCAATCTGACTATAAAAGCAGGATGAAACTATTACATTTGGTTAATATTGATATCAAATATTACAATTTATTAATGTTTTATCAACAAACAAAAATAATTCATATTAATTAGTATTATTATTATTATTGAAGCAGAAGGTGCCCTGCTGCAGGTGCAATAAAAAATAACAACAACAACAACTATTATTATTATTATTATTATTGCTTTTTTATTTTATTATATTACATTTGTAATATCAAAAATAATCATAATATTAATAATCAATATTTAGCACCAACAAAAAAAATGCAGATGTAATGTACAGTATGACAAACCCATAACTCAAAATCCTAAACTACACACATCTGCACGGACTGAACATGAAATATCACACTCAGACACACCTGGTTGATTCTGGGTGGTGCTCTGGGAAAAAGTGAGTGTGGGTGGAGTCTTGGGGAGGTTCCTTAAACATAGACACAAATACACATACATACAGCACATCTGCAGACGCTGCTCTCTTTGTATAGAGACGCGACACGCCAGGAAGTGTTCGCCCAAATCTGTTATGACACGCTCACTATGGTGCAAATCCCACACACCCTAGAGAGGGGGGAACAACATACTTGCACCTTCATGAGGGCGCACTGTGTATCTGCGGGCCACACTATAGTTTCATCACTCAAGCAGAAATGGAAGCTTAGAAGGCATAATTCATATGCTTTTGGATGAAAATGTCATATAACAGCCACTAAAACCTAATGTGCTTGGCACTGAGTTTAAGCTGCGAGCTTGCAGCTTCAATAAAAAGCAACTATTTTTATTAATTGCTGGACCTAATTAACTCATATCAAGTTGCACATGATAACAGCATTTTATGTAGTTGTTATATTGTGAATTTACATGACGAAACACAAGAAAATTTGATTTGACAGCTGTATCATTTGACCTGGCAAGCTCTGCTACATATGTTTGTTATTCTTTGGAAAAAGAGTTGTTTACACATTTTCCATTTAGGAGAGTGCTAGATTTCATATAAGTGGTTTTTGCGATTACTACAGTATCACTCATATTTAGGGCTAGGAGTTCAAATCCCTAAAGCGATGTATTAAAGTCGGCAGAAAATTGAAGTTCACCCCATCTATTTTCTAAATGCATTTTACTTCCTCCATGCCTCTTTTATTTATTTATTTTTTTTTTAAACTTAAACTTCTGGTGAAACGACTTTTCTTACGATTAACTGCAAGCTCACATTTACATCTGCAAGTATCCAATCAACAACTGATGTATAGAACCAACTCAAGCCTACATTTTGTTTTCTTTCACTTGGATGCATGTCACAATAAAGAAATTATCTGGTCACTACTTACATCGTGACCTTAGACTTTGGTGGTTAACTTGGCCCGCACTGTTTGTGCTTTGGACATGAATGATATCTCAAATTGTATTATTACTTTTCTGTGTGGCTGGATTTGTGATTTTTTAAAACAATGACATGAGGGAAGCATAGACCAACAGTAAAAGAAAGGCAATGTCAATGGAATACAATGTGATAAAAACACAAAAGCATTATGATACTGTGGTGGGCTCTTTTTACTTGGGCCAATAAGCAATAACCTAGCAATGTAACCTAGCAGATATTTAGAACAGCTAAGCAACTAGGGCTGGGTTAATAATATTGATTAATCGATTTTAAATTAATCTTCATTTTGATGGACCGATATCAATTCTTAAATCCCAAGATCGATCTCTTAGTCTGTGCTGTTTTCTGTTAATGTGTGAACAAAACTTCATTGAACTTTATTTGTAGTGCACCTGGCATCCAAAAATCAGAATAAGTTTGGTGCTTTTAATAAGAAACAAAGACTCAACTTTCAAATTCCGTCAATTTTATCACAAATCTTAAACAATAAATATAATTTGACGTTCTTTAATGTGATGTGACAGGCTTCTGTAGTCGTCTCAGTTCAAGTGGTAGCACGTACTGCATGTCATCATTTCTTCCTCTTTATTATTAGTTATATCACGAAACATGAATGAATATCAAAAGATATGCTGAAAGATATACTGTAGAATGACTTTTTGAACTGTATCATGTCTCATGTAATCGCTCACTCAGTGATTCAACCACAGAAAGATGTCAATAAACAGCTTGTAAACAATGACACTTAATGTTGCATTTACCTCAGTAAAGCCATTAACTGTCCATAGAAATCTGCCAATACTCAGACCTATAAGCAACCACATAGAATCATGCTCAAAACCACCCAGAAGGCCATAGGAACTGCATATCAACATGCTAAAAGCCATCTAGACCACCATGGCAACACAGAGACACACTAAAAAAAACATTCAGAATACCACAGCAACTCATTATGACACAAAACCTCCCTCAAAACACACAGCAATGCATAGCAACAAAACCACTTAGCACACTTTAGCAATGCACAGCTACATGCTAACTTGCTTTAATCATTATAGCAATGCATGTAAGACACTGTTAACCACCCACAGGGTCAAGAAATAAGAGAAATAAGCTGCCACTCTAACTATTTTTAACTTTTCTAAGGTTGTTTGGACATCACATCTGGTTGGGGTTAGGAGCATAGAGCAACTCGCTGAACCTGTGTTTGTGTATGTATGTATGTCCCGCCTCCAGTAAGAGTGGAAATCATCCATTAGGATCAGAGACCAACAGTAACACGCATACCTGCCTGAGGGACAGTGTAACTCAATCCAGAGCAAACAATGACAGCTAGAGGAGGCAGTTGAACATGTCTGGCCCTCATGTGACTGGGGCCTGTTCGTGGAGATCTGCATTGATGCACGCTATGATAGTCAGTCTTCCTAAACTACTAGATCAATGCAAAGACAGGGAATCAACCTCCCTTAAATCTCTCCATCGATGGGAGAATCTTGGAATCCATTTCAATTAAATGAATTTATGCCAAGTTCAAATTTTTGTAATTTTCCAAATCTTTCAATCAATTAAACAAACACACTGGAGGGCTTGTATGCAGCTTGAACTTACTCACTCCATGAAACCATATTCCCTGTGTCTCAGAAACATAGCTAGCTAATAATTAATGCCCAAGCACTGAATGCACAGTTGATTATAGTGGTAAATAATAAAGTAGGCAATGATTGTGTTTATAATTTTTTGTTGTAATGAGAGGATTCATCTGTGCTTGAAGAACACAGATAAACCATATATTGTCGTGTTGTGTTTACTGTCTATGTTTGATCAGTTCAAGTGCTTCTATCTTCTTTTTATTCAGTTACACTGATAGCTGGATGCCTTTGTCCATATTAGGGATTTCCTGGAACGTCATTAGTTTTATTACTTCTGTGAAGCATATGTGGAGTTCTTGCGCGAGGACGTCCTCTGGTATCCAGTATAAGCCAAACAGACACTACACACTACAGGATTTTAAGCCTGATTTAAGCCCGATTTGCAAGTCAACGAGCTCGCTGACAGGTCGGGCTGTGATCGGGGGAAATCAGTGGGTGATCAGCACTTGGCAATCTTTATGTATGAACTACTCAACGACGCATCAAAGAGGCTCGCTGAAGCCTCGCCGATGACTCACGGACTCCAAACAAATATCTAGCATGTTAAATCTCTGGGCCTGTCGAACAACTCAACATCACGTTTCCTCCGAGGAGGCAAGGGAGGCAGTGTCTCCACAAAATATTGGATGAGAAAAAAAAATTCATAGTACAAAAATAAAACAACTCCCATATTACAAAGTATAACATTAAAAAGTGTATAAATCACTCGTTTTTTCTAAAGTGACACTGTCCAACAGCGACACCCACAGGTAAAGTTACAGTGAAGGCTTGTCTCCCCTGAGCCCATTGACTATTAACAGAGACCCCATAGTGTGCCGTGACTTTACTGGGGGGTAATTGAGAATGAATGGGGGAAAGTCACGTAAGAGGAGGCAATGCCTCACATTGAGATATGATTGGATATGACTGGTTATGTTTGGCTGTAATTGGTTCAAGCGCCTCTTGTGTTCGTGCGAGTTAATGGGAAGACCAATTTAAAAAGTAAGTAAACAACTTACACACTTAGATATAACCACTTTGTTACGTCAAAATAAGAGTTAAAATGGCATGAAAACATGATATGTGGGAGTTTTTAGTGAGCAATCAGCTTGGTGAAATTTCTCCACGCCTGTGACCAATATTTACCGTGTTTGATGACTGATGATCTGAAAAATTTAAAAATAGTAAAAAGTTTACTATTAAAAAGAATAGCTGAACATAAGTTCACAAATAATATATATTGTTTAAATTATACTGCTGTGAGTTATTATTTTAATAAATGTAAAATGCTTAAAAACACTAACTTGATGAGATTAATACATGGCTTTAATAAATAGAATATTGATTACATTGTTATTAATGTAAAAATATAAAATAGAATTGTTTTTTTGTTGTTTTTTTGATAGTGTAAGTAATTTTTATTTAACCAAGAAAATATGACTGGGACATGAATTTACATTTGATACTTTAAACAGAATTGCAACTTGGATAAAAAACATAGCTACTGTACTTTTGGTAGTCAAATACAGAATATTCCTTGAAGGCATTTATCATGCCTCTGCATAACATGTTCTACATTAAGCCCATGAGCACTAGCTTATGAATGCTAGACATGTCACTAGACATTCAGTCCCGTCAGACAGGAAAATCAAATGCTCAGCACTTGAGAATATCAGCTTTAGTGCTTGAGCCTCTCCACGCAAACCACTTTCTTTTTATGACACCACAACGTCTACAAATAACCCTTTAATTCCTCAGAAAGATATTGTCATCACTTTCTATCCAGTGACCTCATCCTTTTATCCCCACTTTTGGACTTTATTGAAAGTGTGAGGGTGTTTCCAGAGACTAATTATGAGAATGGGAGACGTAAAATAAAAGCGAAGTAATACTACATGTGTTTTTTCTGTTTCCAAAGGACACACAAACCCCATCTGCTGTTGCTTTACAATGCTTTGTCCTGATAAGCTGCTGAATAAAAGCGCAAATGGAGAAATCATAGCTTGTTTTAGTGCAATATCAAATAGCTAGCTACATTACGGAAAAGTTCGCGGCCATGAAAACATGTCACTTGTAGGCGATGGCATAAAAAGGTCCCCAGATATGACTGCAGAGGAGTGGCAAAGCCAGTCAGTCCCTCAGTCACCTCGTTACACAGATCTGACGCATGTGGTCTGCATTAGAGCTTCACGCTAATTTAAATGACTGCGGGAGAAACGCTCTCTGCTATCACTTTAAAAGCATGCCTGAGTCATGTGTGCATGTACTGTACATTGCTAAGGTAACATGAGGACTAGCTCTAAAGGCATGAATCATTGGAATCATTGGGCATTTTTGCATGTCTAAGACTGTCTCCTGCTTCTATTGTGCTAATAACCGAATCACTGAGTGCAACACGAACTGAGAGGTTTGAAGTTCATTTATAGAAACAGAAAACAGCTCCATCACCTCGATCCTGTCATACGGGTGGGCCCCTTTATGTGTGGGAGGTCCCATCAATGTTCTGGAGGATCCTGCATGTGCACGACACACGCTTGTTTGGAGATAAAAAAATGTGCCACCAAGGATGAACTGAAACGCTGATGTCAGTGCAGGAAATGACAAGCACTACCATATTAGAAAACCCTCAAATACAGCACAGCCGAACCCCATTTCCAAATAACGCAACATCTTTATAACATCATATCACAAATCTATCAAATTTTGTGACTAAATAAATTTCAGCAAAACCCAAAATATGTTTCTGCAGGTACAATTTGCTGCAGTTTCAAATATAAAACATCAACTAGGACGCTAGAAGGGTAGTAAACTGTACTTCTATCGAGACAAATCAAACACACTTTCAAATCAAATGGCACCTTCAACATGTTCCAGCAATGCATTTTTTTTAGTCTGTTTTTAGATTCAAAAATCAGTCACACATTTCCTATTAAGCCAGGTTGTAACAACGGGTTGCTTAAAACGTGCCAATAGTGATCCACTAACAGCTCATCAACAGGAAATCAAATAAATTTGACTTTCCTGATTCCTGATCCCTGATATCTGATTTCACTGTAAAAGACTCAACGCACATGAAAGCGTAACATACAGTAACATGAGAGGCCTTTTCAACAGTCCATCTCCTAAAACAGTGAACACCACCTGCTCCCCAGTGCAAAGAAAGAGAAAGATATGAAAGACTCTTTGGGAATATTTGAAATCCCCCAAAATATATAATAAATAATAATAATAATCATAGTCGTCATCATAATTTTAAAAAATAAACTAAATGATTCAATTAAATTATTATTATTTGTTGAAAAATAATAACGATATAACAATTTAAAAGTGATAATAATAGTGATGATAATAATAATAAAAAATTATTAAATTTATTGGTGTTATTTTAAATCAGAAAATTTTTATTTTTGTTGCAAAATAATAACAACGATGTAAAAATATAAAATTGTGATGATGATGATGATGATGATAATAATAATAATACAATTATTATTACATTTATTAGTGCTATTTTAAATCAGAAAAAATCCAGAATAGCAAAATAATAATAATAATAATACATTATCTAATAACAATAATAAAGTATTATTATTATTATTATTACTATTATTGCAAAATGTATTTATTTATTGCAATTCATTTAAATTATTTTTATTATGCTACATTTTATTATTTTATACAAAGTGTTATTATTATTGAAATATTATTATTATTATTATTATTATTGTGTTATATAAAATTGCATAAAACTGCAGAATTGCTAAATAATAATAATAATAATAATAATAAAAGAGAATAATAACAGTGTTTACACTCCATAAATTGAGATAGGACGAAGTACTTTAACACAGAAAAAAATACTTCATCTCAATAGATCAAACTAAACTGGTTTAGTTTGATCCGCAGCTAAACTAGTTATAGATCCATTTCCCAGTCACAAGACAAAACACCCTATACAATCTAACCTTCCATATATGCTTCAAAATCTTTAAAAAATGACCTAGATGTACAGCTTCTAGCCACACATCAATCCAAGCTGCTTCGTAAAACTCTCACACGCGCACAGGACATCAATTAACATTCTTGAAAATTGCATATTTAATTAAGGTAAACTGATACAGCCCTGGGGACCGCAGGGTCAATCGATGCATGTGGAATGCATGAAAGCTGGTCTTCAAGAAAGCCTATGCTCTTGCCTTTACAAACAAGCACACGCTCCAAAAATCTGTGCTCCAGTTAAGAGGCTGAAGTCATCAGACGAGGGTGTCTCTGGAAATCTGTAGTTGTGTTTAAAGCCACACCCCTGGCATTCTGTCTATAGAAGTTTAACACACCACCCCAAAAATAAAGAATTGTTATGGAGGGGATTTTCTAATACTCTTTACCCTCAAAGAAAAAGCAGCACGCTCTGTGGAATCTAGTCACCCACGCACTCTGTCAGGACACTTGATTCCAATTAGATATTCTCTTTACTTTCTTGTTCTAGCCTGTCTGGGCCTCTAGACTCCAGCCCTCCCTCGTTCTTTTTCTGACAAACACCGACTCTCTCCCGCTCTTATTTTCAGGCCTTTTCTTTCTATCGCTCTCCCTCCTGTCTCTCTCATTGAGGGTATCATTGTCCAGATCAATCAACTATTTATTTTGGCCTACATTTAGAACGCATTTATATGCTTAGCTCATGTACGGGACTGTGAATGTGGGTTTGTGGGCCCTTGGCGGCACAGGAAACAAAACAGCTCTGCCATACATCACCCATTTGACTTCATTATTACACTGTGACAAAAGAAGGGAAGGGAACGAATATCTCACACTGGCACAGTGAATTACATGCACTTCCTCTTTCACATCAACCCAGACTGGGCCATAAACAACAGAAGTAAACATCTTAGAAAAACAACTTGGAATTGTTTCTTTGATAATAATATAAGAGAACCGCTTTTCTTCCTTGTGGTGAGGTTATTTATTAGTTTAGGCTGAAGAGGATCTTTGTCTGTGGTCGCATTTGGGACATAGCTATGGCAGCATGGGCGCAGAAGACATACAAGGCTTTTACAAAGAATGTGAAAAGCATGTAATTACCCATCCAAACACTAATTACTGTAATTAAAACATTTAGCCAGCCTTTGGAATTCATTTCTAATTATGTTGCTTGCTCTTTTCTTTCTCAGGATAAAATCCGAAGTATAAGAACGAAAATTACAATGCTAACTGAGCAAAATTACATTTGTGCAGTCTTGGTGTTTTAAAAAAATAAGGTTAATTCATTACTCTGGGCTGTCAATCAAGTAAATTTAAACAACTTACATATGCAATTAATTTAGCATATTTATAATATTTGCAGGGAAAAGCTACCAAGTGACATTTTTTTTATTTTATTTTTATTTATTTTTTTATTTCTAAATTTATAGTAAAAAAAATAAATAAATAAATACATATTTGTGAGAGAAAGAAAATTACAGTGCTAACAGAGCATTACATTACATTTGTGCAATCTTGATGTATTATAAAAAATTATGTTTCATTCATTGGAATGATTAAATGCATTTTTTATTTTTAACGTTTAAAAAAATATTTACTTGTACGTAAATGTTAAATTGACAGCCCTTTTTTACATTAGCTTACTGCTACAGTTTGTTTCACAATAAATGTGCTTTCAAATGCATGCAATTGCAGACACGCATTCTAACAAAGCAGAACGCTGATGATCTGGATCAGTGTGTGAACACGATCCCTTCTGTGTTCCAAAAAAACGTTGTCCTCTCACGAACTGGGATGCCTGGAATGTGTGTCCATTTATTTAGAACACCAGAGTGCAATTACGACTTGAGAGGAGGAGAAAGAAGGAATGGAAATAAAGGACAAACGAAGGCCATGGATTTGTTATTGCCATCTCTGAAAACCACAGAGATGATGAAGCATCCTCGGTTATTCTCTTTGCGTGATTTAAAAGACACTGAAGCCTTGAGTTTTTCTAGCACAGCCCCAATAAATAAGTACATAAAGAGTTTGCTGTTAAAGCCAAACCAGATCATTACAGATATTATGACGAGTATAAGAAAACGTCTCGGTTACGTATGGTAACCCTCGTTCCCTGAAGGAGGGAACGGAGACGTCACGTCGGATGACCGACGAATTGGGATCTCGCTTAGAGAGACCAATCTACTTCGAGTGTAAATTAAACGAGCCAATGCACATTGGCATGCGATTATTGCATCCAGCTGCTGCTGATCACAGCGTGAGTACAAGTAGGCAGCAGATGCAGCGCATATTCAGGTTTTCGCTGAGGAGCCGAGCCGGTGACCCGGCCGCTCACACTTCTCAAAGGAAGCTTCTTAATACTGTGACCTTACAAATCTATTCAGGACAGGAAAAACAAGATTGTACTTGTGCATGTGCGTGTTTGTAAGCCTGGGAACATTCAAAATTTGCTTCCTCTACTTATCCTTTAAACACAATATAACAAATATTTGCAAACAAACTTAAACCTTTGCGTGATCTCCTCTCATCTCCATCACCACCCACATGCTCACCTTATCAGGCTTTAAAATTGATGCGTTTTGCATGAGAGCAAACAGGAATTTAGCTTCAGTATGATTTAGAACATCATAATTATACTTCGAATGATTTGGGAAATAATCTACAATGATAATTGCGAGTGGATGGAGAATGCTGTGTTCCCTTTCAGTCGGTCACTCTCGACGTCACGTCGGATGACCGACGAATTGGGAACCTACCAAAAGGCCACAGCTACTGCCCGTTCCAGTGTCCTGTGGAAGCCACCTGCGCCCCTACTTTTTGGCGTAGGCCAGGGCTTCACAAGAGGACCAGCTACTTCATCCGACGTGACGTCGAGAGTGACCGACTGAAAGGGAACACAGCATTCTCCATCCACTCGCAATTATCATTGTAGATTATTTCCCAAATCATTCGAAGTATAATTATGATGTTCTAAATCATACTGAAGCTAAATTCCTGTTTGCTCTCATGCAAAACGCATCAATTTTAAAGCCTGATAAGGTGAGCATGTGGGTGGTGATGGAGATGAGAGGAGATCACGCAAAGGTTTAAGTTTGTTTGCAAATATTTGTTATATTGTGTTTAAAGGATAAGTAGAGGAAGCAAATTTTGAATGTTCCCAGGCTTACAAACACGCACATGCACAAGTACAATCTTGTTTTTCCTGTCCTGAATAGATTTGTAAGGTCACAGTATTAAGAAGCTTCCTTTGAGAAGTGATGCCTATTCTCATGGTCAATCAGAGCGGAGGAATTAACCGCATTTGTATTGATGACTATGGAGAAGTCATATCACCGGTGGAGCATGTACGCGATTAGGTAAACAAGCACAGCTGGGCTTGTATTGACCATCTAAAGGTCATGCGTCTCGGGGGGCTTGAGGAACCAGCTCTGATGAGGCAGATGGCTCCTATCCTGACAAACCCACCATCTGAGTTTCCCCACTGCTTCCAAAAACACCAGCATTGCTGGTGGTGAGCAGTATATATTGGGGTTTTGAAGCTGGTCGACTGGCTTTGGATTGCACCAAACCATCAACAACCTGGACTAACAAACATTAACCAAAGCTGTCAAAACTGGTCTTTTCAGCAAGGCATGTTGCTTGCAAAATATTTTATAAACACTTCCAAATTGTTCCACCATATCAAACACAAACCCGAGCGTGAAGAAAATCTGAAGATGCGCAAGGAGACAGAGACACCAACGTCAAGCAGGCCTAAGGTTTTATTCTTTTATGTAATTGGAATACCCTATTTGATGATGGGTAAGTTTCAGTTTTAGTTCAGTGTTTTTGTTTCTGAGGCTCTCAGGACTGCATGCAGCTTTCACTTGTAGCAAAAAACAGTGGAGAATGGTACTTTATTTATATCGTCATTGATATCATTAACGCAATAAATACCAGAAAATATTGTTATATAGTTTTAGGTCCATCTCTAATGGAAATTAGGAATGCACCAATATTACAATTTACATTTATACTGTATTCATGCTTTTAGCAGATGCTTTTATCCAAACTGATTGACATTTTGGACGATATTGATTAATTATTGCCAATATCACAATTCAAAATTATTTTGTCAAATAAATTAAAAATAAAACACAAAATAAACAAATAATTTTTAAATGCCACAAGTGAGTAGAATTTAAAATATACATATTGTACATGTACAATATGAAAAGGGATATTGAATTTGAGATTTTCTAAAGATTACAGTTAGCTGTAAGCAAACTATTTAAAAAATAATATCAAAAATCAGTTAATTATAAAAAACACAACGCAAGAAAGTAGTTTCCTCTGATTTTCACATAAAAACCCAAACGAGACATGATCATATTTAATATGCCACCAGAATACCAGTAGAAGTGTTTACATGGCTGAATTTGATTGCCAACCGGTTTTATTTAAAACCATCTATGACCTTTATCTCATGAAAACAAAGAAGTTGCAAGGTCTGACATGTTGATCAGTTATTAAGCATAGTTACTGTACGATCATATATGCAAACACAATCCTGGCAGACTGGGAACCTGAGGGCAACCAGTTGGCTTCTAAAATTGCTTTGATCCAGTAGTGGATGTACTGTATGAATCTTGAATAGATACATTTTCCAGCATGTCTGGAAATTTTTTCTGCTAGAAGAACTACCCCCCAGTCGTTAGAAACGCACGTCCTGGTTGCTGCATGATTCCCCTCTATGAGGGAAAAGTTACAGCTCACCTGAGAGATAGTCATTCATCACAGCAGTACTACAGAACAGACATATGTACACAAACAAGCCCCCTCGGCTGTGAAAAGGGGAACATACAATAAGTAAAAAAACTCATCTTGCAGTCAGCAACCCCGACAAATCCATCTGACCCAAGGAGTCAGAGGCATCTGTACCTCTTTAATGGATAGAGCAGATGGCTGGAGCTACCAGTGCTACACGTTTATAGGAGCAAAGTTAACCAAAACTACATATTTAAGACAGAATTTCAGGCTTTACATTATAACTACATTGTAAATATATTTATGTATAATTATAATTATATATTAATTGCAGTTATATCAATGCAATAACACACAAGGAGGAAATAATTTTAAAAATGGTTAAATAAAAATTAAAGTGATCAAATGACTATAATTCATTCTAAGCGTGTTTTGGCGGATGAGTTATGAGCAAGTACCCTGCGTTCTCACCTTGGAGTCTGCCAACTGCGACTTCCTCTCCTTCAGAGCGGCAGATGTGTCAGACACAACCATCTTTCTGACAGGGGTCAAGGGATGGGCCAGGGACGTTCCCCTAGGAGGGCTGACCTTCTAACGATTCAATCGTTTAAGAGGGAAACTAAGATCACTGTGGAACACACAAACACATTCCCAGTCATTTACTAATTTGTTAAAACTGATGGGTCATACCACAGGTCCTTGACAGAAAAAGGTCACTGAAGGGGAGGGTAGAAATAAAAATATAATACTTCAACTGCTGTGTCTAAAGGAGAGAGAAAATCTGTTCCAAAAGCTAGTCCAAACCCCTTTTAAAGGCATCCTATGCATGTTCCTGACATGATGTTGAAAATGATCCCTAAATTAATTGTCAAACTCAGTCAAAATATGAAGATCAGAAAATAGATACAATATAAGTATGTGATATAAATTAATGATAAAAATGGTCGAAGAAGCAAGAGAAATGTTCAATTTTTATTTCATTCAACACTAATTAGTTTTGCATCTTAAAAATTGTTTAATTAAAATGTTACCTAATAGTAGTGTGCTATGTATTTTTACACTACAATCTGGGGGGAAAAAATCCAAAATTATTTTATGCTTGCCAAGGCTGCATTAATTTGATTTAAATTAAAAAATGAAAAATTTGCTGTTAATTTCACACCCTAAGGCCAGCCAAGATGTAGGTGACATTTTTCTTCTTCAGTAGAACAGTAGAGAAGATTTTTAGGTCTAACCATTTTCCTTGGCAAATCATACACTGCACATCTGTGGCTGCCGGTTTGTGAGCACAAAAAAAACGTACAGAAGACCAAATCAAAACCCGTGGCTCCTGACGATACACAGAGGTCTTATGAAGCAAAACAATTAGTCTGTGTAAGAAAATTAACATTATTTACAACATTATTACCTTTAATCTACACCCTGGGCAAACTGAATAGAAAATGAATAGACTCGTGTGCAAACTGAGAGAGATGACCAAGTACACACGAAGTGGGAAGTGGGACATTTCAACATGAATGTTCCCACATCCAACCTCATCTGGAATGCAGCATTACACCTAAAAATCTTCTTTACTGCTCTACTGAAGAAAAAAAGTCACAAATTTTAATTTTTGGGTGTACTATCCCTTTAAGAAATATAATAAAAACTGTAATATTGTGAAATATTAATACAATTTAAAATGACTGTTTTCTATTTTAATATATTTTAAAATGTTCAAATTTCAGCAGCCATTACTCCGGTCTTCAGTGTCACATGGTTCTTCAGAAATCATTCTGATGCTGATTTGCTGCTCAAGAAACATTACGCTGCTTAATATTTTGTGGAAAATATTTTGTAAAATTATAAATGCCTTTACTGTCACTTTTTATCAACTTAATGCACCCTTACTAAATAAAAGTCTTTTTAAAAAAAATTAGTAGAGCATTGTGTCTTTAGCTGCTAACAGAAAACTCTACTGGAATTACAGTAATTGTGAGTCGAGTGTATTTGAGTGGCAAGAAGAGTTGCTGCCAATTTAGAGCATTCCAAATCAGTCCCTTATGAGGTTAGGAAGCTGTCTTAGAAGGCAGCTGCCTATGAAGACAGTAGACAGCGATGCAGCTCGCTAGGTTTTAAGGAAAAACATCAATTGATTATAAGGGACAAGCCTTTAAACACAACAACAAAAGCATTTTTTCCTTTGAGGGAGAACTGCTTTTCCTGTTAGAAAGAACGATTGCGCCTTGATTGCCAACGCTCTCTGTCAGCATGTTATGGCCCTACAAATGCAACTGTATAAATTAAGATCACTAAAGAATTATTCTGCTCTTTCTAGCAATTAAAGACACTCATGTGTGGCTTTTCAGGGCAGGCACCCAGACTCTCGCCGGCACCAGTCCTGGCACTCTTTCATTCTTTGTGAGCGTCTCTATTCGTCCTCCCTAAAACATTTTTATCAGAAAGGAATGTGCGAACGAGCCACAGAAATCTGTCTCCACAGCAGGCAGTTTTCTGGGGTCGAGTTTTTCTTAACATCTGATGAAGATGCTCCTATGTTAATTATTATCAAAAGAAACATGCAATACACTTCTGCGGAAGTTCTATGAACATGCGATCCTGAGCTATCATACATCATCATGTACCAATCCTCACTAGGCTTTCATACCACTGTCAGAACATAAACATTGACATATCAGATCACAATGTCTAGCCATAAGTCCAAAAAAGCTTCATTTCAACCAAAAGAATCTACTTATAACTAGCACAACAAGTTCTTTCGCCGCAGCACATACATGTGATCTCATTACGCATGCACAGGGAAGCACGGCAGCGCTGGTAAATCACTGACTTTATGTACGTTTAAAGTTTGCCAAGCTGTGTGAGATACCATGTCTGAAAGAGCACTCCACACCTCAGTGGGAAACCCTAACTGATGTTTAATTCTTGGGTTTTGTGGGTCAGGGTCGTACCTCCCTGTAGGATCTGGCAGCTGGGGTTGGCAAAGGGCCAGAGGAGGGTGGTTTCAACACGGGTCTGCCACCAGGCTTACCACTTCAATCACATTCCGCCAGTCGCTTAACGGCCCACGACAGCTGACATATACCATACTGCTCTCTGCTGCAGCGGTCGCTTTGAGACCTTCTACCCTTCTGCAGTATACCTGCAATACAGATATGACAAGTTGGTAACACTTTATCTTAAGGTGTCCTTGTTACACGTTACATGTACTTACTATTATAATAACAATAAATTATGCGTAATTACATGCAAGTAACCCTAAACCAAACCCTACACTCTAAAAAATGCTGGGTTAAATATAACCCAGCACTGGGTTAAAAAGGGACAAACCCAGCTATTGGGTTGTTTTGAACCCAGCGCTGGGTTATATTTAACCCAGCATTTTTTAGAGTGCAATCCTAACCCTAACCATATATTAAGTACATGTAGTTAATTAATATTACTCAGTACCTAAATGTATAATTACACTGTAACAAGGACACCTTAAAATAAAGTGTAACCGACAAGTTTTCCAGGTTTTTCCCTAGAGGCTATTTGTTGTAGATAGGGATACAGCTATATCTAAATTCTGGCTATGACAAGCCATTAACGTTTATGCATTCAGCAGACACTTTTTATCCAAAGTGACTTACAAAAGAGAAGCAAAAGCAATTTGTCAAAGAAATGTGCATCAAAATAATTCTAATTATCAGATTTCAAAATATAAATCTCTTTCATATTTTCCTACATAAATAATAATTTTGTGAAAAAGCTGATGACTGATAAATTGCCACTATAAATATTTTAAACTATCTTGTGTAAATTAAAACTTTATTTTAATTGTAAAAAATTATTTTAAAATAAAGTTATTTATTTAAAATAATTTAATGCTAAGTGATCCGCATCAGGAAATTATAACCATGAAAGATTTTCAATTTGCGATCTGCTAATTAAAAAGTTAAACAACAAAACATGAAAATAAAAAATACATAATTTTAAATGCAACAAAGGAATTCAGGCATCAGAAAAATATAATTTATGTAGGAAAGTATGAAAGAAATTGATGATTTGTGATTTACTAATTAAAATATTAGTATAAGAAATTATTAAAATAAAATGGACTAAAAATGTCAATTCATCAGTAACTTTAAACAATGTAAAGCATGAATTGAGGTGGATTTTCAATTCGATATTTACTAAATATTACAATTCATTTCGAGATTTACTAAATATTACAATTAAATATCCGATTGGCTGATAGTGTTTAGTTTTTTGTTTTTGTTGTTGTTGTTTAATAGTTTATTTATTGGTGTTTTAAACGCTAATAAACAGTAACTCTAATAAACAGTAACTCTCACAATGAAAAAAAAAAGAAATAATCAAAATATTTAAAAAGTAATAAAACTTAGTTATTAAGATAGAATACATTTTATATAAAATAATGACAATTATAAACTCTAAGGTCAAGAACCGGGCTGATTACTGATTATTTTGTGCATCTGTAGTTGATCTGTTTGGGGAAGGCTGATGCATTCTGCTCAGCTCCAAAAGAGTGTAGACTTTGGCTTAAAGGCTTCACGGAGCCAAGATCGGTGTGTTTGACTGCTGAGGTGTCATTTCTGAAGCAGTGGGTGAATAAGGCCCAGCAACTACACTCCACAGACAGAGCGATTCTGTTTAAAAATACACTATTTCACAATCCTCCAGAGTGCTGGATTGAGGTACTAGGCTACATTTTCCTCCTGTCTGCAAACGTAAGCATTCCTTCGGCTTACATTAAAACTTCAGTGTGTGTATGTGAAGCGAAACCGCTATGTTACTCTGACAGGCCAGATTCTGTATGTTACTTTCAGTTAGTTCAGCACTAAATAAAGAGGATAAGTGCCCCAACTGAGCTCTTCTGTATCTCAGGAGAGATTCCCTGGAAGCATTCCTTGAAAAGCTTTACATAGCGGGGGGGGGGGACACAGAAG
>NW_015536481.1:185816-192664 GCF_001515605.1 Sinocyclocheilus anshuiensis
AGAGGGGGGGGGGGGGGACACAGAAGCCAACTGTATGGAAAAATACACCCTTACAGAAGAACTGACAGCCAACAGACGTTATTAACCTTTGTTACAGAAAATTGTGATCTGGCACATCGAGTTACAGTACACTCCCTTCAAATTCATCTGGACAAGAATTACTGAATTGGAGATGCTCTTAAAAAAGCCATTCAAATCAACACTAGCTAGTGCTCATGCTTAGCAGCATACACAATGCCTTTCAAAGTAATCTTAAACTCCCGATGAGATTTATATGCATGACTTGGCCACTTCAGAACATATTTTTCAAAGTATTGGATGAGGATAGTTTGAGCTGGAAATTTACAGCATTGGCAATCAAATCGAAAAGACATAAATGATCGCCAAAAAGTTTGCCATATGACTGAGTTCAGAATGCCGTGCTGGCCATCAAGTGGTATTGTTTATCACCGCTGACTGTTTTGCTCCTTGTGTTTTTCCAAGTGGCTGATGTTTCTTATCTTCTGATCATGCAGAAACAAGCAGCAAGGAATGAAACTCTTTGGCAGCTTACGAAGCATCTTGGAAACACATCTGCATGTGTTGCATGTGCAATATAGCATTGTTGTCAACAGAGTCTAGAAATTCCTGATGACAAAAAAATGTAAAACTGCAATGACAATATGCATTTTATATTTTACAAGGCCGTTATTGTGGGGTGGTCCTTTTTTAGTGACTATTATGTGCATACAACACTTGCAACAAAGCAGCAAGAGTTCTTCAACACATTGTTTGTAACCTGGATTGAAAAGAGTGAATACTTCAAGTTCTTGTCCACCACCAACTCCTTATCCACTATGAACTCTACTGGGTTTGGTGTGGTGCAGCGGTTAAGCTGGAAGTTGCACTGGGCTGGTAACTGGAAGGCTCAATCCCTTTAAAGAGCAAACCATAACCACTGTGCCCTTAAAATAAGCAACAACCCCAGGTTTCTCCAGGAACACTTTGTCAGTGTACTGTCAAGTCACTTTAAATAAAAGCATATGCAAGATGACCACATGACTGACCGGACTTATAATGTGCAACTTTTTCCAGGTATAAGTTTTGTAAATGGACGATATCTGAAAGGCTATCTTGACACAGCTAACAAATTAGTGTACTTACGTTTACTCATATACAATTTAATACCCAGATTAAGCAGAAAAACCATGACAGATAATGCTTTGTGATATAGAATCATATGGCAATCAACAGTGTTGGAAACTGTTATTTTAGTATTATTTATATACTATTTTAGTATTCAGTATTTTATATTTTCATTTTAATGTTAGTTTAAGTTTTGGCAATTTGTAATTTTTAGCTTTGTAAATTTTATTTCTATTTAGCTTTAATTCATTTTTATTTTAGTTTTAGTAATTTTAGTACTTCAACTCCTTTTATTTCAGTAAGATGCCATGGCAATATTTTTTATTAAAAATTTTAATTCATTGCTTATATTTTATTTGATCTTTATTTCAGTTAACAAAAACAACTTTTAATTAAAACTGTTAACAGTAAATTAAGTTTTAAATATGCATTCTTACACTCAAAATGCATTCAAAACTACTACTCATGTGCACCAAAAGAAAAAAGATACTGAGTCTAGAGAACACCGTAAAACAAAGTGTGACCCATGTAATTCGATTCCCAACAAATGACTACTATGAGCCAGTTCCATTTACTGAATGAAAAACATACAGCAAAACCAGTGTAATCTGATTGCTATACAAATGACTCTCCTGACTCTTATCAAAAACATACAGTGCAACCATTTCAAAATCTTTCTCTAATCTTATTATTTGGCAACAGACTGCTGATGAAATTAAATGCAATAAAAAAATGCATTTTCTTTTCCCCCCAAAATATTTATTCTTCAGACGTACTAAAAAAAAGAATCATTGGTCTAACTGTATGGATCCAGAATTGCTAAGAAGAACTGGAATTGGAAGCAGTATTATTACATTTCATACAATTCCCATCCCTGAGATGAAGACAACGTCTATTCATTAATGATTTATAACTGTTAGGCTTAATTAAAGAAAGCTAATTCCTGGTAATTTTATGATTATGCCAATTGTGTCCAAACACATGTGATTGCGATGTCCTATTGGATACTTACTAAATATCTGACACTGTGGAGAATCTGCAAACCCCAGTGGCAGACACCGCAAAATCACTGCTTCTTGAAGCCATTTGTGGTCTAAATGTGCTGATATAAGCATCAATCAAATACATGTTTTGTGACCAAAATTATGTACCAGGAACTCATGGGATACTCAACAGTAAATGTAGCTCTTTAACAGCAGACTTCTAACCGCTTTTGCTATCAGACTCCTTTCCTGTAAGATATGTGTTCTTGCTTGCTGTCATATTGTTATTAATTACTGATTGAGCATGCCAATAAAACAATATATAGAGCATGCCATCCTGCCAGTGGCATGATGGGAGTTGAATGCAGTGCCCTGCAGTTGAGGTATAGACCTTCCAGGTGCCCTGGCTTTGTACAGAGCCATTAGCACAAGAAAAGGCGACCCGCAGAGTACAGAACGAGAGAGCATGCAGCTGTGGTCCCACAGCTTAACGGACACTATGCCTGCCACTAGTAATTTAGACCTGGGCAAAAAAAAAAAGATAGAGGGGGCAAAGAATGAAAGAAAGTCTATAAACTTTGTGGGTTAATCCCCCAGAGGTGGAAGCTATTATGTGAAGCACAGATAACGTACTGGAGCATATGGAAATAATCAGTTAAAAAGAGTGTGACACAAAAACACACGCAAACAGACATCCACACATTATCTACATGGACGACTTCATGGATAAAAAGTGTGGAGTGATTTTCCAGAAATTCGTATAAATGTGCACAAGCAAAGATATCTGAATGCAAACAGAAGTTTAAGTGCACTATCCAAAACATACATATTTCACAATCTGAAACATTCAGCTAAAACCAATTTTGTGATCATTTTGTCTTCCGCTCTCTCACACACACACACACACACACATACACGAAACAAAAGCGTGGCTCGCTCCAGCACTGGAGCATGGCTGAGGAAAAGCTCAGTTTTCAGACTAGGATGCTTTGAGTTCCAAAGGGGCGTACATGAAAGAAAGCCTGCGCAAGGAGAGTGCCCAAGGATACACGGCAGTGCTCAATGTGAGGACAATTTAGGCCTGATGGAAAAAGTGGGATCAAAGGACCGAGCTCCATAATTGCACATTCCCCAACTAACACCGTGCCATTTGAAGAGTGAGCCAGACCTCCAGTCTCCTCAGAGAAACAACTACATTCATTCCTCTTTACCTAGCGGAGCTGCACTCTCTGTTTCAGGGTTAGACACAAAAGAGAGGGAGGAGAATAAAATGGAGAGGGAGGGAGGGAGAGAAAGTGAAACTTTGCAAGGGATGGTGAACAAACAGATTTCCAACTAGGTTTCTGCGAAGACAAAAGACATATAGCCAGCAACTCAGAGTCAAATAATGATAAATAATATACTCATTTATTAGAGTTTGGGTTGTAAGATTTTTTTTATGTTTTTGACAAAGTCTCTTATGCTTTCCAAGACATACATTTATTTATCATAAATCACTAACCTTAAAGGGGAAGTTGACCTAAATTAAAAATTCTGTCATCATTCACTCCCTCATGTCATTCTAAATCCATATGCTGTCATTTTTGTTAAACAAAGATCTTTATGCATCACCTTACATTTAACAAAATCATGTCTGTAATGCTCTGAAAAAGACAAAACAAAAAAACTTCCATAAAACCATCATAAAATCAGTCCATATGAAATGACAATAATAAATAATGACAAAACTATGGAATATAGTTCTTCTATATAATATAGATATAATACCTATAATATAGGTCCTTCTATGGTGCTTTATTGGAGTTTTTTTTTGTCCTCTATGACACAAACTGGGTCACTATAATTAGAGAAAGAGCCATGTTAAAATAAAAAAATAAAAAAAAGTCTCCTTTCTCATTTTGGGGTGAACTGTTCTTTTAAGTCCATTTGTAGCTTTGCATATGGATCAGAATCACTTCACCTCAGTATGGCACCATTATGATATGCATCAGGTCTATCACTTTCAGATTTATGGAGATATACATTTAGGATGGGTGGGGGACCTCTTGGAAAAGAAATTCATGTTTGGCCTCAGTGCAGAGGCAATCATGGGGAAAACGATTCTTTTCAGGAGTTCTAACCAAGCCAAGGCCCAGAGGTCATTAAAGAGTGTCGTTAGTGGATAGAAGAATGAGGAAAAGAGCAATTGGGCCACTCAATTTGCCATGCCAGCACTTTCTCTGTGTGGCCGTAAATAAAAAAATTAAAATGAACAGTAATGCCTTAAGGGAGTTGTAGTAACGAAAACGCTTCAATGGCACTCCCATTGTTTCTCTTTCTCTCTCTCTCTCTCTTGCTCTTTCAGCAGTGAACTCTTACTAGCCAATCTAGCAGACATCTCAAATGACCTGAAGCCAAGTTTGGTTTGTGTGGGTTTTTTCTGCTGCCTTTGGTGATTAGTGGAGATGTTTAGAAAGTGCATGTCCCCCTCACACTTTTCAGAGGTCGACTTTGACAGTCCACAAGTGCTTGCTATTAGGATTTGCTTGGTGTTATGTTGCGTCTAGACGTTAATAGTTGGTTTGTGTTCACTCTCTCACTGACTCCCATCCTTCTGTGTCCAACAGATGAGCCCCTCCTCTCCTATCCAAAGCCAGACACGGAGAGTGACGGTTTATGCTACTAATGAAATAAATACACACTAGTGAGTTCAGTCTGTTGACTGGATTCCTCTGGGTGGATGGAAACACATGAGCGAAAAGCCAAAATGTAATTTGTGAGGTTGAGAGACTTTTTCACATTGACAAATGTTGAATTCTACAACAATACTCTGTTACAACCAGATAAGAACTGTTTTTTGGAGTTTGAAATTGATGATGTAGTGGAGAAAGAACAGGAAATCATGAGAAAATGGATCAGGGAATAAAACTAGCTAGATTTGAACTTGCATTTCCCATATGAGCACCACAGCCTACACCATTACTCTGTCTGATGATTTGGGGTTTTTTTCCCCCTTACTCTTACAAAATAGTACAATGTTTTTGGATATATTACCATGGTAACACTATAATTTGGAGTAATTGAGTTCAACAGTGCCCGCCCAATTTTTCAGCATCTTTGATTCCAGAAGTGTACTGCATTAGACTAACCGGGACTTGCCACAGCACTTATTGTTACAGTTCGGCTCACAACTGCAACAAAAGAAGGCCATCACAAACAAAATACGTTACAAAAAATATTTATTATAAATCTCTAGGGAAAGACATAACGAAAGAAAATAAAAAGAAACATTCAAAACACCGACGTTCTCAGCCATGGCCACCAAAATAGAAGAAAATGGCGAGGATCGGGTGGAGGAGAAATCCTAAACCAAGGACACCTGCCACCTGAGCCCATTCCTGCAAAAGCAAGAGAAAAACAACAGACAAACTCCACACACCCCGCCAGTTAGCATAACAGACATTTAAATCCCTGCAGCTCATCTATACCAGGTGTTCCCAATCACAAATATCCACAAATGACGAACAGGAAACAAAACAGAAAAACACGGCAAAACCGTGACACCTCCCCTAATAAAAGGAAGGACCTTACATAAGGGCCTTGACTATTAAACCATTTCGGGTCAGACTACAAAGTTAAACACTTAACATTGTACATACATTAAATTCCATCATCATCACTTAATTACAGCAACCACTTAGTCCCCAGGCAAAATCATCCCTCCGCCTCACTCATAGTATCTCCCTCTCCAGCAATTCTTGGCGACTAAGAAAAGCAATATTTAAGGTGAAAGAAACACAAAATGAAAGCGACATAAGGTTGTCAATCACCACAAGGAGCACAGGACAGGGTGTCAGACAGAATAGTATCCACACCCCGTAAATGGCGATTATCTAAAGAATAGGGTTGTAAAAGTAAAGGCCATCGGACTAGACGTTGGTTTGGGCTCTGCAAAGAATGTAAAAAAGTCAGTGGATTATGGTCAGAGAATACCACAATAAGAACAGTACCACTAGTCAAATAAATATCAAAATGTTGTAATGCCCAGATCAAGGCTAATGTCTCTTTCTCAATTACTGAATAATGTACTTGATTAGAAATACATTTACAAGAAAAATAACTAACCGGATGGTCTACACCATTTTCATCAGTCTGTAACAATACAGCCCTGGCACCAACTTGGCTAGCATCCACTTGGACCTGAAAAGGTGACCCAAAGCATGGTGCAACCAAGATGGGTCCGGTGCTAAGCAACCTCTTGACATTTTCAAAGGCCTGTTGACAAGATGAGGACCACTCAAATTTGACTTTTGTTTTCAACAGATCAGTTAAAGGAGCCACCACTGATGAGAAATTTGGACAAAAACTCCTATAGTATCCTAGAGTATACTCCTAGAGCATAATTTTGGACATGATTTCTATAACAAAAATATGATACATTTGACAAAGAATTGATTGGAAGAAACGTTTCAAGCAAGAAGATTCAAACACATTCATTCAGTTCATTCATTCAAGCGGTCGCACGCTGCTTACGTCACACACACACATACACACCGTCTCGACTCAGAAGCTTCTAATCTTTCATCTGCAGCAATAGAAAAGATTAAATAACTTGGTTGATGCTCACAATTTAGATTAAACTGCCCCGGATTCTCCACCAATATATGTAAGGGAAACAGTGATAATTTAGCTCAAAGGGAATCATTTAAGATTTTAAAGGGAATTTGGACAGAATCACTGTTTTACGGCTGATCACTGAGA
>NW_015536481.1:193202-193507 GCF_001515605.1 Sinocyclocheilus anshuiensis
ACACGAAACTCTCAACGGAAAATAAAATAAACTAAAGTAAAGAAATAGAAGTAAAGTTTGACGAGACTAGGTGACGTTTCTCCTCATGGTTTTGGAGGAGCTGGCGTGTAAGCCAGAGCACGCTCAAAGAGCGCAAAAGGTGATGACTGAAAAGCACGGCTAGAAAAAGGCAAAAAAGGAAAGAAGAGGAAATGGTTTGATGGTGTCCTGAGTATTTAAACTGGGCGTTTGGACACATCCCAAATGGTGCCTTGACCAATTAGATATCGTCTTTGCTGGGGTGTTGTATATTTCTCCTCCCCATA
>NW_015536481.1:193935-200750 GCF_001515605.1 Sinocyclocheilus anshuiensis
TATTCAAAATACATACACAATAAATGATTAAGACCTGATAGTCTGATGTGTGTGTTACATACATGATATGGAGTTATGCATAGAAATGATTAGTTGCTCACGAGTCCTTTTAGTGTCATTTAGGTGCATGGAAAGGCAGTTTCTGTGCCATTCTGTGAATGTATGTGGACATTTCTGTGAAGACCAGAGATTAAGAGGTCTGTAAGGAATCTCGGTCTGTTCTTTGGTGTCGAGGTGGGGGAAGTCAATCCAAAGAGCTTGTGATCGTAACTGGTTTAAATGTGATGGTCATGCTGTGCATCTCTGACCATTAATCTTGATTACTTGCCCCAAAATTGACAATCTCCTTGGAATTGTCAATAAGTGTTCTTTTGTTTAAATGCTGTGAGCTACTCAAAGCTGCTAGTTGGTTCAGGCTTGTGGCGCCAGGATCTGATTTACGAACATCCTGTGTCTTGGGCCTCTCTGTGGAATTCGGCTCCTCGTGTTTCAACTGTTCTTTATCAAATCTTAAATTGTCTGATTCGGTCTGATACCCTACATACCACACCCTTCCCTACTACCTTGCCCAAATAGGTTACCGTTGTCCTGGCGAACTCACACTTCGCCAAGTTAACAGTTAATCGAGCTTCAGCAAGGCATTCAAACAGGGCTCGGATGCGGCAGAGATGTTGTTCCCAGGTCTGACTAAATCACAACATCATCCAAGTATACAGCGCAACCTTCTAAACCAGATGTTACCTGGTTCATTAGGCGTTGGAAAATGGCAGGTGTGTTTCTAAGGCTAAAACTCATCACAGAGTAAGAATATAGGCCAAATGAAGTGTGTAACAAAGTTCGTAGAACGGGAAGGAGGCGGGAACCGGCAAACATTCAAACACAATTTAATAACAAAAATAAACACAAAACTGAAAATAGCGCAACAGCCCCTCACGGATGACTACTGCACACAAACAGAACCAAAACAACATAAATAGTCCAGGCCTGGTCCTCTCGTCCTTCACTGTCGTTACTCCTCCTTGTATCCTTCCGGAGCTCCTCCGTGGGACTCAAGACCGGTGAGTGGCGCAGGTGTCGCTCATTATCATTAACTCCACCGGCCTCGCTCCGTTCCCACGGCTCTCGGCCCCGCCCCACTCGTCACAAAGTGATAAATGCTGAAATCTCTTGAGCACGAGGAGTCAGCGGTACCTGCCATTAACCATTTAATATGTCAAATTTACTGACATAAGTGGCAGAACCAATTTGGTCTACACAGTCCTCCATGCACGGTAGAGGGAAAGAATCAGGTTTCTTAATAATATTAAACTTACGATAGTCTGTACAGAAACGGTATGTTCCATCTGACTTACCAACCAGTAAACAAGGAGATGCCCAACTAGAAGAGGATGGCTTTGCGATATTATGTTCTAAGATGTATTTAATTTTGGATTGTATATAACGCTGCTTATCCAGTGAGACACGATAGAAGCGTATAGGTTTGGCTTCTCCAACATCTATGTCATGTTCTATTAGATGAGTTCAGGTAGGAGCATCTGAAAATAAAACAGAAAACTCAGAAATTAAGGACATTAACTCAGCTCTTTGTTGATCAGGTAAATGTTTCACCAACTGCTCCAAATTAGCTAGCATCTCAGAATTTCTTAAACGGGGCTGTAAAACACAAACATCAGGTGTTGCAACATCTTCTGGCACCACTGTCACTGGGCAAGAAACAACAGCCACAGCAACAGCAACTGGAATAGTCTCAGCCACAACCGAGCGATTATAAAATGGTTTTAATAGATTAACATGGCACAACTGAATCCGTCTTTTACGTTCAGGTGTAGAAATTAAATAATTCTGATCAGATATTTTACGAACCACAGTGTAAGGACCAGAAACCTTAGCACAGAAAGGGGATTCAGGCAAAGGTAGCAAAGCTAAAACCTGATCACCAGGACGGCACTCAGTCTTCTTGTCAAACCAGCACTTCATTTTCTTTTGCTTTTTCAACAAATTCTCTTTAGCCATCTCTCCTGCTAAGAACAACCTCCTTCAAAATCCATTTACATAATGTAACAAACTCACTGGTGGTTCACCCTCCTGTAAACCATCACGAAATACTGCCAGTGGTCCACGTACTTTGTGCCCAAAAACTAAATCATTTGGGCTAAACCCAAACTGTCCTGCAACATCTCCCGAGCCACCAGCAACAGCCATGGCAAACCCTCCTCCCAATCACGATTAAGCTCCACACAGTAATCCCAGTAAGCCCTTAATGGGTTAGCTCCTGCGTACCTAACTAGTCTTCTACCACGCTACAATCCATCACGCTCCCTAAGGTCGCAAAACTCTGGACTTTTGGTAGTACCTAGGATAGCAAAGTCCACTAAAGGAGGTAGAGCTTTTTCGCATTTGGCTCCCAAACTCTGGAATAGCCTTCCTGATAACGTTCGGGGTTCAGACACACTCTCCCTGTTTAACACGTACTTTGTGCCCAAAAACTAAATCATTTGGGCTAAACCCAAACTGTCCTGCAACATCTCCCGAGCCACCAGCAACAGCCATGGCAAACCCTCCTCCCAATCACGATTAAGCTCCACACAGTAAGCCTGCAACAAAGACTTCAAAGTCTGGTGGAACCGTTCCAGCACCCCTTGACTCTGTGCATGGTAGGCCGTGGACCGATTATGCCTTATCCCAAGTTGTCTCATCACCTCCTGAAACATACCAGAGGTAAAGTTAGTTCCTTGGTCACTTTGAATTACCAAGTCAAGGCCTTCACTATGGAACGGGTCGTGATGGAACGTAGAGGATGCACAGCTGGATACCTTGTACTTTGACACATTACCGTAAAAAGATAGGCATTTCCAGATTTTGACTGTGGTAACGGACCAACACAATCAATTTGTTGGAATGGTTGTTTCATAGCTGGAATAGGATAAACAGGAACTGGTTTAAGAGGCTGGTTAGGCTTACTGGTTAATTGACAAGTTCTAATCTACTGTCTAACATCCTTTTTCATACAGGGCTAATAAAAGTAATACAACAATTGATCATTGACTTTTTTAACCCCAAAATGACCAACTACATCTCCATGTGCTGTTTTCAAGGCTTTCTCTCAAAGATATAGGGATTTCTTTCAAAGTGTCATCCTCCTGCTGAGCTTTAATCAATTCTCCACGTAAAATAAAAGAAGACAGAACAGAGAGGCCAGTAACGGTCATCTTCAATGAATCTTCCGGTTTAGACTCCAAATCCTGCAACATCAGAATTATTTTTGCTCATGGCACGAGTGACAGCACAAGCCACAAACACATTAGGAAATTGTGTAATGGCAGTTTGATCCTCTACAGTGGGAGAAAGGGTTACAATTGGAGGCGGTGGTACATCTCTCCATACGCGAACACAAGCCAAATTGTTACCTAAAATCACCTAAATTCCCTCAACAGGCAATGCAGGTCGCACACCTACAACCACTGTACCACTAACCAATTCTGACTGAAGGACTATTGTGTGTAACGGAACTGACCAACTTTGTAGTCCAATTCCCTTTATCAGTACTTCCTTACGAGTACTTGAATCAGCGGAAAAGGGTAAAGCAGACTACAAAATAAATGTCTCCGAAGCTCCTGTATCCCTCAAAATTTTGACAGGAAATTTATCTCTGCCCCCTACAAGAGACACAAAACCATCTGTAATAAATGAGGCATACATTTGTTTTTCACTACACATGACTGTTCTTTCTTGTTCCCGCACAAAGTCGCCCCCTAACAGGAAAGTTAGTAATGTCAAACTCTATTGAAGACGCCAACAAAGCTGATTTTGGTTCAGATTTGACAGGACTGGATATCGTTGAGATGAGGAACACCACAGATCAAACTGTATACGCAAATCTCTTGCAAACTCTGAAAAAGATTGTTGTGCTCTTTTATGCAAAACTCAAAACTTTTGTCTATATGCTTCAGGAACTAGTTCATATGCTGTCAATACTACTTTATTTACTTTCGGATAGACCTGACTATCTGCTACACTAAGTGTAGAATATGCCTTTTGAGCCTTACTCTGGAACACACACTGCAACAATAATGTTCGTTGGCTATCTTTCCATCCCATCAAATTTGCTAGCCGTTCAAATAGACTAAAGAATGTGTCCAACTCATCTTCATTAAACTTGGTCATAAGACTAAAGGTGCGTCCCAAATCGTGTACTTATGCACTATTCTATGATGTTTTGCCACATAAATAGTGTGAGTAGTGCGTTCACGTGGAAAATTCCAAAAAGAAAAAGTGCACTTTAAATATCCGGATGATGCACTTAAATAACCGAAAAAAATGTGGAATGTTGGACACTTCATGCACTCAATTGTCGCAGCTTTAATTACGTACCGAAGGGGGAGGGGCTATCAGACTCTGATTATGAATGACAAAATAACCTTATATAATTCATACTATACATGGTTGAGTACATAGTGCATAAGTACATAGTGTATAGTGCGTCATTTGGGACGCAGCTTAAGACTCCTTGCAACATCAAAACCCTGTACACACGAACTAACCATCTATATTATGGTTATGGCACTATATTAGGTTGGCTCTCCAGCCTACCTTCTCTAATCAACTGCAGTCTCTGTGAAAAACACGGCAAAACCGTGACACTTATATATTGTTGCTCTATTGTTGGTTTGATTGCTTCTATTGTCGTCATTTGTAAGTCGCTTTGGATAAAAGCATCTGCTAAATGATTACATGTAAATGTAAGTCTTTTTCCCATTAATTTTTCCCATATTATAAGTCATGAACTAAACCAACCAGCTTCAAGGTGAATTAACATCTTCAGTGACGAAAAGAACTACAATACCATGAAGCACTGTGAATGACAATCAAATTAAAAATACAATGGACAAATATTTTTTTTAAATACATTGTTTCTATTGATTTATTTTTATTGCAAAATATACATATCTACATACATATTTAAGTAGTTTGAGAGTGTAGGCTGATTGCTTCACGCCGAGCACTGAAGTGTTCCTTTGGGACAATTTACTTGTCATGATTCTCTGATTGGTGGCGATCTCTTTGCAGAATCATGGGTAATGTACTTTTTTGAATTACACAGTTAAATATGATTATTTAAAAATGGAGTTGAAATAATGCAGGCTGATACCTTCAACCAATGATTAACAACCTTGTAGCTCACAGTAAGTCTGTCTTTGATGGTTTATAAGTTATTGCTAAAAATCAATTTCACTATGGAGAAAATGCATTGGATTTTTACTTCCGTGACCTGGCTGTTGCACTCTGTATGTCTCAAAGTCTAGATGGCTCTTAAATGTCAGTCAAGGGACTTCAGAGATAGTTCGCTCCAAAATAAAAATTTTGTCATCAGTTATGTCATAACTTTGCTTTGGAATGCAAAAGAACGTTTGGACCCCACTGACTATCATTGCATGGACAAAGAAAAAGAGATCAAATATCTTCCTATGTGTTCCACAGAAGAAAGCCATAAAGGGTTGGAAAGACATGATGTTTTGGGTGAACTATCCCTTTAAACCTAAGACTTCTTTCACATCTACAGGCATATTTCTAGCTAATATCAATAATGGATTTCTTTGAAATAGGGTCCATTGTCATTTCAAGCGATTCCACAACAGAAGTGGTTCCCTATTCTCTCAGGCTGTGTTGTGATGCCCAACTCTTATAAAACCCAGGCCTGGGAAAGGCAGTCGACAGGGGGCCTGACTTTTTGACCTCTGAATGCCCCCGGAGATTCTTACACACCTCAATGGGACAATTGTTCAGCTGCCAACATTTTCGTTACTGCGGAAGTGCGCACAAATCATTGGTTTGAGACAACTCGGATTTCTCCCCGATATTGACGTTAGAAACAATGCGTCTCATTATTACTTTGTGCTAACGTCCATTCCACAATGGACTTAACTTGATAGCCGAAACCAGCTTTTCCCTAGTAGATGGATTGGCATTTTAGGAAAATCATGGTGGCAAAACATACCAGACGAAGCTTTATAACCCTCTCTGAATCAGATATAATGCTATGATCAAACTTTCAAGTACATCACATCAACAGATGAGAGGTAACTAATACTTGTCTCTTGAAACACGGCTTCTCAGGAGTCGTGAGAAAAGCGTGTAGGATCTTAAGACAGGTCAAGAGGTCTGAGGTTTCCTGTTTACTGATGGAGGCCGGGGCGAACCTGAGAAGCATCTCATCTGTCACAACTGTTTGTCCGTGCTACCTGCGGATTCCCTTTTGGGACTGTTTGTAAACAGATTAGCATCACTTTCAGACAGGCTGATGGGAAATACTTTCCTTGCTTATCAAAGCACCTTACCCACAAAGAGACCACGACAAACACAGTTCAGGTTGACTTAACAGGATGTTTATCAGTATTTTAGCTCCAACGGAGATGGTACTGCAAGAGACCTTTGCTTCTAAAATCCTGATGAGACAAAACAAATTGACTACGATAAATATCTACAAACACAAGGAAAGGAAAGTTACATGTTTTAAGTAATGAACTGCTGCTAAAAAAGGAACATTTCAGAAAGGAGACAAGATACTAAGGACTTTCCCTCACCTGTGAACAGTTAGTAGCTGTAACTGGTAAAATACAGAGTGCTAGTAAAGCTGATAGAGCTAGAAACCACAAAATTATTTCATTTAGGAATACGCATGCCGATAAAACGTACACATTTTACAAGTGTCATTCAAATTTTAAAAAAATTAAACCTATTGCTTTGAGACATCCATGTTAGGGATGCAATATTGGTTATCAGCTGATATTACATACTTTTTAATTAATTGCTTTTGG
>NW_015536481.1:201091-270504 GCF_001515605.1 Sinocyclocheilus anshuiensis
TAATAAAAAATGATTTAATACATTTTATTTCTTATAGTTTATATTTTGTCTTTAAGTTTTTGTCAATGTATCTTTATATATATATATATATATATATATAGCATTTTCAGCTAAACAGTATCACTTCAAGTTTTTATATCACTGCTTCCCTAAATCAAGTTGATGCTTGAGATTAGGAGAATGAAAGTGCGAAAATGGAAGATGAAATGGTTTAAAGGGCTTTGCACTGTGATGTAGCTCATATCTAGAGTGTTAATGTGTAAACCTGACCCCGTGGGTCTAATTGGAGGGGTCCAGGAGGTCAAATGCCTCCCGAACTGTTATGATTTGTCACTCTTCACAGATCGAGTACCTCCGGAAATGAAAGGTCCTCTCCTGATCCACAGAGAACATACTAGGAGCCCCATTATAACACACACACACACACACACAGCAAATGTTCTCACAGTGCTCAACATCTTGCAGCCTTGCTGTCTAATTAGATGTACTACTGACTTAGGAATTTTTTTTTATTTTTATATCATATTCACAGTAAAACTGCTAAATGTAATGTTTACTGCATTTTAAAAGTTGTTCATACAAACGCATATCGAATTATTCCCAATTCCACTTCATCTACAGTATAGTGGGATCATGTCAGTTTAAAAAGACACAAAGTCGTGAGGAGCAGTGAGCATATTCTCTCAAGCATCTAAAATTATTACACAAGGAAAAGTGCTTTTTTTCCATGCACTACACTAAAATGAACACTGACGCTCAGCTGTGCACAAAGAAGGTGCCAAAACAGTGCTAAAACTGCATACACATTGAAACCCTAAATTATACCAGCACTGAACCCCACAAACCCAAAGCTAGCAAAGTCAGATGCCCCAAGGACAATACATGACTGTTAACAGCTCACCAACTAATCAAAATATATAAATTGCAAACAGACTCTTATTTTGCACTTAAAATCAGACAAATCTCTCATTTCCATAGTGCATATACAACTACTACTGCTAGATACATTGTTACCTTTGTTTTTGTTTTTTTAATTACCTGAAAATGTCTACATTTTTTTATTATAATTTATTCAGTTGTAACAGTAGTTGATATGATTCTACTGGTGCATTCACACAGAGTAATAAAACATCTTTATAGAAATCATAGATTGGTTGGAATAAATTTGGAAACTGAATTTTTAAAGCTTTAAGTGGTCGATTAATGCTAATCAAAGGTAATTTAAATGTACAAATATGTGGGAATGAGAAAACACAATTAAAAATCCAATACTAACAAATACTAATACATTTAAGAAAATAAGAATACATTTTGTGCATCCTTACTACTAAACATATCACTACAAGGATTAGTGTAACACCTCTGTAACAGGGTAGTTCTCTCTCTGATGGACCAGGCAATTAACCTCAGAAGAACAAGGCACGTGATGGGAGGCGGTGGTGGTGCTGAGTAAATATCAGAGGCAATCGGTAGGTTAACCACAATTTAAATTTTACTGTAAATGGTTTAGGGTTTGTTTCTTTTTTTCTTCAGTAAGTGCTTTTTTTCAAAACATAAAACAATAAAACACAAAACACAATAGCCATACCCTTGGGTGCACCCGCTAATTAACTATACATTACACAATAAATCACCTTCACAATCAATCAAATTAAATGACCACAGTTAGTGATAACCAACGAGTAACTGCAGTATGCAACTGGTATGCAAATTAGTCTTTCCAAGTCAGATGTCAATCTGAATAAAAGGTCTGATCAGTCTTTTCCTTTAACTGGAACTGGTGTCTCTCAAATTTTTAGTTCCCAAGGAGAAAAATAGTATCAGTCACTGGAAGCAAAATTCTCTTACTTTGTAGAAGAAAATTATAATGAAAAACTGTCCTTTATTCCAGGTCCGTGATCCTTTCAGTCAAGGTGGGAGGCTCGCCATCAATTATGGAAATCCACATGAAAGTTCATCCTCACAAGGGGAAAAAAAAACCCTGGCCTGTCCATTCTCGTGTTTTTTTCACAGGTACACGCAATCAAAATGGCGTCAGCAAACCGCAGAGATACGCACAGAACATGCTGCCTGGCTTTTGTGGTGCAGGAGTAACACAAACACGCTGAATCATCTAATATCTTGTGTTTACGGGCTGTTTTGATCAGTTAATATGAAGCTTGAATTAATTAAAGATCGTATTTTTCTATTTTTACACTCTCTCGTCAGATCAGGTTTCTCTGTCGCTCTGTATCAATCTACTAGCCTGCACACGCTAGCCACAGGCAAGTGGGCGGAGCCAACATCCTAACGCTCCGATTCGTTGCTTCTCATTTCTTAGTTCAATCCAAAAACACAAATATAAATATTTTTTATCAATCTATGTAGATTTTCATTCATATGAATGGTCATTATATTGAATTCAAACAATGATGTATATAATAATATTCATCACAGCAATCATTGAAGAGGGATTACATTAGACTATTAAGAAAAATACTAAATAAGTTAACAAACACAATTATTGGTGTAATCAATGTTGTATTATCAACATTGTTTGTGGAAACAATTCCCATACGAATGAAGTGGTTGAAAACTAACCAAGTTTTTTTTTACGTTCCATTTACAGATTTATCAGAGGAAGCGACACTCCTTAGAGTCAAGCTTTACACCACAGATTTATTGGAACTCCAACAATTACCTAAGAGCACTCAGCCTGATCCTCCTTTAAGTTCCCCATCCATTTACATTACACTGCAGCATTATCTTCTTTTCCTCTTTAATAATGAGGTTTGTTAATGATTCTTCTCTTGGATTATTAGTTTAGCTACAATCTCCACATAGAGAAGAGTCATTCTAATGAAGAATGTTTGTTCGAGAGTATGATGGTTGGCGGCCTGATATAGTTTAATTCTGTTTCTCAACTCTGGCATTTTAATGCAAACACCTTTCATAATAAAACTATAATCAGTCATAATTCTTTCAATCATAATGCCGTTTCAAAACCACACAAGTAGCTTAAAATGTCTTGGGCATTAAAAAAAAAAAAGGTTTTCATTGTGCAATTTTAATGTGTTGTTTCTTATTTCCAGGGGAGTGATGTAGAAGCCAGATCCCAAAATCTGTGCCAGTAAGTCTCAATGCCATTAAATTCAAAATGTCAAAATTTCAGCTGTACTACCGCTCTAACGCTGCACGTAGAGTCATGTTGCACAGTCCCTCTCATAATGAGCACTATAAATTAAGTGAACTCTTTACCCTACGCTGCATACCCTCTTTCCTCTACATCTAGATCTACAAATGGGAAAATTCCAGTTTGCGATCGAGTCCAAGAGCAAAATCTCTTTCTCAGTATGAGAGCCCAGCCCAGTCGCTTTACCAGTTGAAGTCTGTGAGGCCTGCTGCTAGCCTTTTCAACCACTCCACCTACTCCCATGATGCATTACTCAACGGGACTTCCCCTAATGATCAGAAAACGAGGAAAAGGAGGGGAAAAAAGCCAAAGGATGAGGCGCTGTCTGGCTTTGTGTGTCTGCAAACGGCAGAAACAAGGGAAACAGTGTTGTAGCCTCTCTGCTGCAGTAAGACGCTTTTTGTGTTTGTACAATGAACATACACTGTCTAAAAACATGTTAAATTAACAGTAAAAACCTGGAAATCTATACCCTAATTCTATACTAAAATTTGTAGTATGTGTAATGTACTGATAGTCACCATAATAATGCAGTCTGTAAAACACAATGTTTTCAGAAAACACAGTCATCAAAATTGGCCTTTCCATGAAGCATGGCTAATAAACTTAAACTAAAGACAATCCAATAAATGTTGACTAAACAACTTAAAATATTCAAAACAAAATTAATAAGAAACATAACTATCAAAAATAAAAATATAATAATGAACACATAAATGTCTTGTACTTTTTTATTGTTTTAATATTATTAAAAAATTTAAGTAAAAAACGAAGGTTTTCACAACGAATAAGGTAATTCATTTACTTTTTGCTTCAAGAAAATAGCTGTATAGTAAAATTCAATATATTCTTACATCACTCACCAATAGATCCTCTGCAGTGAATGGGTGCCATCAGAATGAGAGTTCAAAGAGCTGATAAAAGCATCACAATAATCCATAAGTAATCGACTAGACTCCAGTCCATTAACTGATGAAAAACTGTGTTTTTGTAAAACAAATCCATCATTAAGGAGTTTTAACTTTAAATTGTCACTTTTGGCCAAAATACCAGTAATCAGTACTACAATAATCAATAATAATGCTTCCTCCAGTAAAAAAAATCATCCTCTGTCATCCTCTCACATCAAAATCCACCAACATATTTGTTTAGAACTATTTTAATTTTTAAACAGTGCTTGATCTATGCATATTTCTCTCCTGATTCAAACAAGACTTTTTCGACGGAGAACGCAATATCATGGAGAGAGGACTATATATATATGGAATCAATCAGCTGAATCTTGTTGATTCAGCCATCACATAAAAAATCACCCATAATCCTAGATAATAAGTGGGTGAATTGAAAATCACTGGTGCATATTGTAAATGAAGCTGGAATCTGCCGTTATGCCATCCTGAAAATGTGTGAAAACAGTGATCAAGAAGATAAACACAGTAATTTTCCAACTATGCACAAGACAATCTACTACAATGCTTCTGATCCTCAGCCATTCTAATAGAACACTGTTAATTATATGAAAATGTTGCCCTCTTCACACCATCTGTAACCATTAAAAAAACCTGTTTAAAATGAAGATGCATCGTGTTACTGATGGGTAGAATAAAAATATACTCATCTGAATTACAGGGCCGTTATGTCACAGGTACATCTGGAGGAGGTTCTTCTGTTTCTCTCTGAAAAAAAGAAGAGAAAAATTAGATGTTGCTCTGTATTACGAAAGCAAATTAATAGGTGTGACAGAAAGCTAACATTTGTCAAATTTACATGCATGTTGATAACATGGCGGTAACATGACGTGTAATCCAAACTGACTGACAGAGCAGTCAGTGGTGCTCAAACACTCAAGGTGAATCATTTCTTTTATTTGATACATTTCTCCTCCAGATTTGTACATTGAAATATATATATAATATATTACTAAAACATATATGTAAAATACATATGTAAAAACATATTGCTAAATTTTGGATAGAGCAAACATGCATTTTCCCACACCATTCGACATTCACTCTGTGAATGTTCATTACTCATGGTCATATCTCCATTTCGTTTTGGAATTTTGCTTAAGATTAAATCTCTCAGTACCAAGAATAGGGGCATGTCACAGAGAAGTGAACTGCATGCAATGATTTTTATAACTTTAAGCTTTGGGGAAAAAATAATAAAGGTGATGTCTATATTTTTTCTGTGTTAAAAATACTTGCTTACATAATATGCATAGAATGCATACGTCCATGACTGAAATACACCGTTTGGAAATGATTTAATGAGAAATCTGCTTCATCACTGATATCTGTGGCTGGGCATGCACTTGCATGATTGAGACTGTACATGAATAAAAATGATGTTTTGGCTCAGCGCTGACATATTTCCTTCATAAAATAAATATGAACCTCAACTAAAGCACCAGGACTGTCTCTGCATAACAAACACCACCATATATTTCCCTGTTGAGCAAAAGGCATCAGCTGTGAAAACAGACGTCCACCTAAAAAGTGGTGATACCAATGATATGCTCGTCTCCAGCATTCCCGCAAACAACATAGCAGACCCCACCTCACACAGCACTTCCACTATACTGACGACATTTACTGCAAAAGACCACCGTCTGATTTTCCTGTTAGCTCTACATACAGACTAAAATTTGACCAAATATATGTATATATATATATATATACTGTATATATATATATATTAAATTATTTTAATGCACGACGGGAAGGCAAAAACCACCCGACATGAAGCAACAGCTAATTACGTCTAGCATTCTGCCCACTTCAAATCAGACAGAGATGAAATCTCTGTAAGATCACATTTATTTGAATGAATTAATTATATCATTTACTTAATTACTCAATTGATCGAGAGAGAGAGAGAGAGAGAGAGAGAGAGAGAGAGAGAGAGACAGTTGCGTGTGTGAATTAGGCCTACCTGCATCTACGCGTTTCTCTACAAACAATGAAGCTGTGTTTAGTTACTTCAAACACAGCGATTTTACCCCCTCGCTGATGATGAATATAATGTAGCGATCCAGTATATAATTCATTTTATTAATAAAAGTCGCAGGCCACCGTTGACAACAAGTTTCTGTGCTTCTAAATGTTTCTGTGTGGGCGCATGCGCGATCTCCAATCTCACAAACCAAAATAATAAGTTTCAGTAAGTTGTTAGTAAGTTTCCCCTGGGTGATAAATAAAGTTAATATTAGTTTTTATTAATAATAATACTTAATTAGCATTGTAATATATTATCCCTGTTATAGTATTATTTATGTTTAAGTCAAAATCCAACAAGATATTTTTTCACCATGTTTCCAAGTTCCCTACCTCAGGTTCAAAATAAATAAGAATGCACAAACTGAAAACACTAAATAGGCTACTTTTGTGATCTATTTCCATTTATTTTCAAAAAGGAAATACTGACATGGATGTTTACAGAGCAGAGGTCACCTTTTTTAAGCGTCCCCAACTAACTAAGCCAAAGGCGACAGTGGCAAGGAACCAAAACACCATCGGTGTTGGAGAAACCAGGATAAGTCGGGGGGACAATTCTCCTCTGACCAGACAAAACCAGCATGGTGTGGTTTAATTCCAGGCTGCAACACAGGTCAGAATGTGCAAAGGGCTTGTCTGGTTCCCATGGTCTTGTCCCGATGACCATCTAGTTGACGAGGTCTTCGCAGGGGATTTGTCTCTGGGGCTCATCTAGTTGACAAGGTCTCCGCTGACATTCAGGGCTGTAGAGGTCATCTCTAGGTGTTGATCCACCATCTGGTCTGGATATGGACTTGATCTGGGTGGTGACCTCGAAATAAGAATGAAACATACTAAAATTAGCATAGATGCCATTATTCTTATAATGTAACGAGTACATCAGGTGTTATTGGAAGTGTTCCCGGTTCTGATTGACCTAATTAATGCAGCCTAACAATCCTTTAACGAATCTAAATTATAGAAATGTGATAGTGTGTTATGTGTAAGCCAGGTTAAAGAGGTGGGTCTTTAATATAGATTGTGTCTGCCTCCCGAACAACGCTAGGTAGATTATTCCAGAGTTTGGGCACTAGGAAGGAAAAGGATCTGCCGGCGGCAGTTGATTTTGATATTCTAGGTAATTAGCAAGATTTTAAAATGTATACAATGTTCAAAATAGGGAGCCAGTGCAGAGTTGACAGAACCAGGCTAATATGGTCATACTTCCTGGTTCTAGTAAGAACTGTAGCCGCTGCATTTTGGACCAGCTGAAGTTTGTTTATTAAGCGTGCAGAGCAACCACCCAATAAAGCATTACAATAATCTATCCTTGAGGTCATGAACGCATTAATTAATGTTTCTGCATTTGACATTAAGAGCATAGGTCGTAAATTAAATATATTTTTAAGATGGAAAAATGTGGTTTTACAAATGCTAGAAACATGGTTTTCAAAGGAAAGATTGCTATCAAATAGCAGACCTAGGTTCCTAACTGATGAAGAAGAATTGACAGAGCAGCCATCAAGTGTTTGACAGTGTTCTAGGTTATTACATGCGGAGGTTTTTGGTCCAATAATTAACACCTCTGTTTTTTCAGAATTTAGCAGTAAGAAATTATTAGTTACCCGTTTTTTTATATCAACTATGCATTCTCGTCGGGCCGCAAAGAAATATAGAGCTGAGAATCATCAGCATAACAGTGAAAGCTTACACCATGTTTCCTGATGTTATCTCCCAAGGGTGAAGCGTGAAAAGCAGTGGTCCTAGTACTGAGCCTTGTGGTATTCCGTAGTGTACTTGTGATCGATATGATACCTCTTCATCCACTGCTACGAATTAATGATGGTCAGATAAGTAAGATTTGAACCATGACAATGCAACTCCACTAATGCCACCATAATTTTGTAGTCTACTCACAAGAATGTTGTGGTCGATAGTGTCAAATGCAGTGCTAAGATCCAGTAGCACTAATAGAGGAATACAACCACGATTGGATAATAAGAGCATGTCATTTGTAACTCTGATGAGAGCAGTCTCTGTACTATGATACGGTCTTATTAAATCCTGACTGGAAATCCTCAGAGATACCATTTCTCTCTAAGCAGGAACACAGCTGAGAGATTACTGCCTTTTCTAGTATTTTTGACAGAAAAGGGAGATTTGTGATCGGCCTGTACTGTAGTACATTAGTAGTGTTGTGAAACCGTGATTATTCTGTTATTATTATTCATGATTATGATTTTTTTTTCCATTTTACTTCCAAAACACAATTTTACAGTGTTTTAAAGAAAGAAAGAAAGACTTGAAGAGCCACTTGAAGCTCTGTCAGTGAAATTCGTGACATTTGTCTGAGTGGGCTATTGATTTCTCCAGACTTTCCACACTCCGTTTCCACACAGATACCCTGAGGGGGAAGCTGGGATC
The DNA here is from genome assembly GCF_001515605.1 of Sinocyclocheilus anshuiensis. Taxonomy (NCBI): domain Eukaryota; kingdom Metazoa; phylum Chordata; class Actinopteri; order Cypriniformes; family Cyprinidae; genus Sinocyclocheilus; species Sinocyclocheilus anshuiensis. Next base: position 209,663 of record NW_015536481.1, read on the forward strand.
AGGGGCCTCACTCCTCCTTCTCTCTCTCACTCTCTCAAACACATGTTCAGAACCTACGCCTGCCACACAGAGCCCCAGGGATCCATGCAGTGGACTCCAGGGGGAAAGAAAGGCTGCATGTGCCCCACAAGGGGCCAAAGGTTTAAAGGCCAGACAGAGAGCTATGGAGCCCGTCATTGTGGCCCACACTGTGAGGGTGTGCATTCACATGCAGAGTACTGCAGAGGCCAGCTGTCAATCAAGAGAATCTGACACATATACATGAACTGCATGCATCATGGTTCATAAAAGGTGTCCATTTTCAGTGTGCTCAGTGACTGATTGATAGCACATATTAAAGAATTAGTTTTAATCTATTAGTATTCATTTTCTTTTAGATTTTATATTACATAAATACATTATTATTATTATTATTATTATTACAACATTTCAAAATAAATTATCAATTAATTGTTATACATGTAATTTAGAATATACTAATAAAATAACACTAAATTACATCAATTATATATCATTAAGATTCATCATTCATTCATTAAGATATCATTTTAGTTATTTTAGTACATCAAGTTAAACTAAATTAAAATGAAAGTTTTTTTATATTTTAACTCAATTAATGTTTATTTTATTTCAAGCAATGAAAATGTTTCTCACAGTATGGTTTTAGTTTTAGTTAAAATTTTAGTTAACTAAAATAACCCTGATATATGATTTGCATGGACAGGTTTATGCAGGATGACAACTGTCAGTCAAGTCCAAAGGGGAAAAAAAGTGATAACAGCAATGTAGAGCTCTCTCACACACACAAACCACTACCCGATCTTTGTCAAATAAATGATACCCATCTCATTTCAATCATCAAAGCTATAGGGTTTATGGTCTTTCACTCTGTACGTCAATCAACGCCACTCATGGTTGCTTGGACCAGGAAACACTATCCACAGGCACACACGCATACACAGACACACACACCTCACTGGCTCTGTTCTGCAGCTTCATTGATTTGCCCCCTATTCTTTCTTTTCACAAAAGATTCATTCAAGTGCCACAGTGACAATGGCCTTAAGTTTATCAGAGCGTAATGATTGCTGTCCAATGAGAGACGCTTCAGGATTAATTGAGCCAGAATTAATTTGGGGAATTTCAGAGTACTCTGAAAGGAGATTGTGGTAAAGAGCGAATAGATTTCAGATAGCCGAGGGAAGGTCTTCAAAACACCTTCGGTTTCTAAAGAGCAGTTATGTCAACATTTTCAATTTCTAAAAAAATCTCTTAAATAAGACATTTACTTAAGAAACAAAACTGCAGAATATATAGACCTTAGTCAGGGTAGCACCATATTTAATTTTTGACAGGAATAAAATCGAGGCTGTGAGGGATGGAAGTACAGTGCGTTCAATTGATTGTACTGTTGTTTAACAACTGATTGTTCAGCTGACAAAAGTCTTTCTGAAAACACTTTCAGTAGACAAAAAAAATTCAGTGCTAAAACAGTTTGCAATATCTTACAGTTTGACTAGAAGTTAAGACATAATACTGATTAAGAAAAAGATGTCACTATAATTGTAGTGGAGTTACTCACAAACTCTCCCAAAAAAGCCTCCTAAAATCAACACTTTGCCACAATCATTATCTTTTCATTGTAAACTAAGACAAAAATGCTGATTAAGAAAATGATTTTTTGCCGTACAGGAGGTGATCATTCAGAGCCAGTAGTGTCTGTTTGACATTCTCTCACTAAAAAAAATTTACCTCAAAAGCTTTCGTGCAACCTTGTTCTCGGTAGAGTTTGTACACAAGTTAAATGTCACAGGCTGAAACATGATTTTATAGGCACAAGGAACAACTCCTGCAGACCTCTTCAGTCTTAATGGCTGTCTCACGTCACAGTTTCCACCCAGTGTGTTATTAAAAGCAAGTGTAATTACAATAACTAATTCAGCTAATGACTTATTCTTGGATTTAATTGAAAGTAGTCTACAAATGAGGTATTCATAGATTAAAATCTGAAGAGTTAAGTTATTCATTTAAATATAAAACTACTTAAATGTAAGAGCTACTCAAGTTGTGATGAAATTACTACAAAATAAAATTATCAAGGGATGAGGGAAAAGACATAAAAGAGCAGACAGAAATCCCTGCGGGCAAATCCCTGTCTGGTTCCAACACAGTAAACAAAATTTGCACTGTCTATCATTGCATTACAGACAAACAGAGTCAGTGATTCAAATTCCCTGTGACTTGCCAGCATGGCCTTTTTCTTTCAATGATTGCCAACAGAGCAACTGATAGACAGGCTCCTTCATGTCACACATATCATCCTGCCTACATGTTGACCTGCTCCAGAGGTTTTACCATGAAGATCACATTCTCACACCACACATGTCTTCTGGCTCTCTTCTAGTGGATGGCGGCATGATAGGATTTGACTTCCAATCCAAGCAGGATTGAACAAGATGTCCTTCTGGATACATTTTCATTCGTGTGAGTGGGTTGATTGGTGGCTCAAATTAAAAGGACAGGTTGGCAGAGAAGTGTATCTGACCTCAGTGTACCTTTCTCTTTTGCCAAAATAATCATTTTAAAACTTGCTACAGACAGTAACTCCACAACCGCTTCGCTGTCTACATCCTATATAGACAGCTGCTTTTTATGGCAGCATCCTAACTGCAGTGGAACATCTTGAGCAACTGATTTGGAACCTTCTACTGAAGCAGGAACTCTGTGCGTCATACAAATAGTGTTCTGCAGTTGAACAGAATGGAAGACCGGATCTCCTATTTATTTTTCACAATATTTAGCTATACTTTTCAGCATTGAATCTTGAATTCATGTATTTTCAGAACTCATCCAGAGACATTATAAGGTGAAGTGGACCACTTGTATAGCAGCAGGAAAAGGGAAAGGCAAAGCAAGGGAAAAGGAAGAGGAAATGGAAAAGGACAGATATTGCATAAATGCGCGTTAGTTTTTATGCTTGCTTTGAGCTAAAGGTTTCATGCCTGATATGAATCATTTAAACCAAACACTGACAAACAGTTTTAGAAATGTCAGTCTTTCCCCTTTCAAGTAAATGAGAGCTGTCAAAAAGATTAGTAGATGACTGGTGGCATTACCAAGACTGCCACCGAGTGAATGTCATAAAAACAAAGAAAGAAAACTGAGAATGTTCCCATGTGACTATTACAATCTGCCAACTTTGATGCATAATTAACTATGTTTATCTTTTTTTTTATTTATTTATTTTTTTTTTTTAAACAAAGTGTATTCTAGCTTTCTATTTGTTGCTGTACAGTACAGCATAATTAAGACCTCGTGTCTCTTGTCGTCTCATCTTTGACAAACATCACTGAGCTATTTCAGCTTTGGACTGTTTGGAATTTTTATCTGCATGCCACACTTTTCTACTTCAATCTAACGCTTTACTCCTAATTAGTCTGAGAACAAGCTTTTTAGATGACGTAGATCTCAAAACAGATGTTTTCCAACAGCTTCATTTTCACACATTTCACCTTCTGTACTTTTCACATTGTTCTGTTGTTTCTTTTCGCTCTTATCTCTCCCACTTACACACACATATATCTCATAAACAGAGTCTACTACATGGTATCAAGTTTCAGCTGTTCTCTGACTGCTACGCTTCTTATCTTTGTTGTTTTTTTTTAACCAGCATCCCAGTCCAGCCTTGTTTTAAGCCAAATTGTGGGAAAACAAAATTAATCAAAAAGTTTTGATTACCATCTCCAACACAGCTTCAAAGCATAATTCACAGGTATCTGCTTTGTCTTTGGAGCTTAAGAGGCATTACTAATACCTATTTGGGTAGTTTAACATGTTTTTAAATTTAACCAATAAACCACCATATCAAATAAAAAAAGAACCAAAAAAAGTATTAGGAGTTTAGCTGTCAACAAATTTAAAATAATAGGGTCATTTCGTGACTCATTTCATTTTGTGACTTTAGAAAGATGGCAGCATTATTATTTTATTTTTACACAGAGATTGGTGGGTCAGTTGATGTCTGTTCAAAATTTGGGGAAAAGCACGTTTTACAATTTTCCCCAAAGTTTGCATTCCAGAGATATGGGAATATCAATGCAGCCCCATTTGCAAATTGTTAAATTCCATTGCTTTTCAATGATCGAAAACTGGCTGCTTTGCGTGCAGCTTATACTTAACTGTATTTAGAGAGGAATGTCTGAAGAAAGACAAGCTTTCATTACTATTTATGCCTTTCTTCTGAAAAAATATTAACAAAGTCAAACATTTTTGCTTGGGACGTTTCAGACATTTGGTTGATTTGACACAGAATTAGTTATTAATATTAATAACAACATAAAATCCCATATCAAACAAACATTCGCAGTGAAAGCCCCCAAATAAAGATTTGAGCATTACAGTTTTTTCACTGGATATGTGCAACTGCACAGGCAATTTACAGCTAACAAAACACCTTTTTAACCACCAATCCATCATGAAGGCAGGAAGAACAGGCTCATCGGTTCAGCATTAAACATTCATTGATACACTTCATGGATGTCAGACTCTGTTCCAACCCAGAGAGATACCAAAACTACCTGATCCGCCGTGGCCCCCAAAACTACCTGATCCGCCATGGCCTCCCGAGTCCCCTGCTCCGCGCAACGTGACAATGGAAGCATGCACTTCCTGAAGCCCAGAGAGATGCACCAAGATTCAGTTGTCATTCTCTGTCGGATTCTGTTTCTCCAAACAGATCAAAGGGCATGTATATACAGTCAATAGCAATTTAATAAATTGGTGTGGTTAAAAATAAAAATATGAACTCTACATTCTCTATCTTTGGGGACAATAGGATATAAACCTGGCTGTAAATTGTAAATCATTATTATTTTAGTATTAGGCCAGGCTGCTAGATGTTTCTACAGCTGACATTACTGGTACACTTGGTTCTCTTACATTACAGTGTGATTTTGCCATTTGTAAAGTTAGGAAATCAGTATCAATCTGATTTTACCCTCCTTTTGTGCTTCATACATTCCACAAAAGGGAGAATGCATGAATAAAGAAAAGGAGGAAAGAACCCCTCACACATAAAAACGTACATCATCTTAAAATGCTGCCTGGACCACTTGAGGTTATTTCTTTATGTGTTCATATGAGCCGTGTGGATTGAAAAGGATTTTGTTTACTTTGAAACTAAATGGAATGTCTACATTAGATTTATTACTACTGACAGGACCATTTGGAAACAATCATCAGAAGTGTCATGGAAAAACCGCTACGTCATGGCCTGCTAAACGCCAGCATCAATATTTTTAACCAGCTTCAACATGTTTGTCGACTGACAACATGATACAGTTTTAGAGCAAGATACATACGCTGTTAAAAAAAATCCTAGTTGCTAGATAAACTCTGTTATAATGGTTGATTGAGCTAATGCAGAAAAGGAGATGACAAAAGAATGTCAACCTTTGCATGAGCAATTTAACATTTCAAACAGAGTAAACAGAGAGAAATTCACAATTTAACCACATGTGGTGCACCTGAACCCACACAGTAAAATATTTCAGGTTGACTCAATGCAGTTTTAGTAACTAGGGTGTTGATGTGAAGTATGACCAGATTGTGGGTTTTTCTTTTCCGTAATATTCCGCAATTAAACAAAATGTACTTTTTTGGTCGCAGGTGAGAAATTCTTTTAACTAAGCAGGATCCAAAGTCACCAAAAGAAACACTAATCACCTTAACGATGACTCTGAATAAACGACAACTCTTTACGACAAAAATATCTACAAAAAGTCAAAAGCAGTAAACATAGCTACAACATCTGTTAATTCTAAATAGCAATTATTTGCACACTCTAAAATGATTCACTCGCAAGGGCTTATGGGTATTTCCCCAGCCACAAAGCTTAATAGCAGATGCAGCAATATGAAGTTCATAGCACTTAGCCTTAATAGCTTTTCAACAGCAAACTTAAAGTTTCCACCTCACAGAAGTTTCCACAGAAAATAAAGATACAATCCTGTGTCATTTGCAAAAATACTGTCAACAGTTAAGGACCAAAAGTAAATATAATTGTTTTCTGTGTATACACATCATCAATATTTTCCATATTTAATTATAAAGTCTTACTTAAAGTAGCAAACCATAATGATTTGTATGATTTGATGAGTGGTATAAATTAGTTATTGCTAGTTGGCCACAGGTGTTATTTATGGGGGAAAATTGGATATGTCTGTGATTGCAAGATTATTCATCAATATTTCCTAGGAAATAAGTGTTTTGTTCACATTTAGGTTTCATGTCTTTTATTTTGTTACTCTCTGTCATGGTACCTGTTTGTCATGTGTATCCTTGCTCCTCATGTGATCATGTCATGTGCGACCCTTGTCTGTGTGTTGTGTTATGTTCTGATTGGTTCCTTGGTTACATGTGACATGTGTTCCTCATGTCCAAGTATTTAAGCCCTCTTGGTTGCATGTTAGTTTGTCGTGTATTGATGTAATTTCCTGTACTGCTGATGGAGAGTGTCATGGTTTCAAGTCTTGTCAAGTTATGGTTTAGTTTTGTTTGTTTTGCTCTTGTTAAATGGAATAAAGCTGCACTTGGGTTCATCTACAACTCACCTATAGTGGGATTTTTTACAGAATACACTAGTGATCGACCGATATTGATATCTTATAACCGATACTGATACCAGTTATTTGCATGTTTATGTGCCCGATAACCGATATGCAGAACTGATATTTATTTACTGTTATAAAGTAAATAAATGACTGAGTGAAGTAAGTCCATACTTCACTTTGGTTTTTCCTCCTTTCAGTCATCTTAAAAAAAGCGTTGAAAATTAGCAGTCTTTCATGTTAAATTTAATCTTCATATTACAACAATAAAAAAAACATTTTATTTAAAGCATCAGCAGCAATACTAATATTACCAATAAGCAAAATAAATGTAGAAGTTCTCATGTTTTCAAATGGAGAAAATAAATAAAGGAAAGGAGTCATATCAACTTCATTTAAACTACAGTTTTAGTAGGTTTATAAGCTGTTTAATAGGCTAAAGAGTGAAGAATAATTCACTGGATAATGTTAATTCACTGAATAATATTCTCTGGAATATTGGAATATAACAAACAAAACATCGTATTTTATTCGTGACTCCGTGAGTTCGTCTCTATTTCTTCGAGCCAAGCTGCATAAACTGCATATCAGGCATTTATGTAATACATCTAATTTGTGCATTAATGGCTGTTATGTTAAATAAAGTTGACTAACTACAGTAAATCAAGTACCTGTGCACGCCGTTGTTGTTGTCTTGTTTCCTCTTAGACGCGCTGCAATGGTGATCCTGCGCGCAATTCTCAAAACATCCACAAGATGGCGGCGTTTAACGGTGAATCCGATATTCACCGATATCCAATTATTGTAAAATGCTTAAATATCGGGAAAAATATCGGTAAATCGATATATTTCTGCTTTATTATCGATATATATCTGCTTCATGATCTCTAGAATACACAACCTAAAAAATTAACCCAGCTGTTAATCTTCTTCGCCTTCGTCAAGGCGATTGGGCCATTGAAGATTTTGTGGAGGACTTTTGTGGACTTTGTGATCAAGTGGATTTTAATGATGTAGCAACTAAAGACATTTTTTTGTTTTGGTTTAAATTAAAATATTTCACTACTGGACTTTGGCTCAATACATTGATTATGCCCTGTTGCTCTGTGGTTCCCCTTTACTGTTGGTATTTGCGGAAGAAGAACCCCGCAATCCCGCAGTACCCAACACACCAGAGTGTTTCCACATACCAACTGTAATGTGAGGATTTATTCACGCCACGCCTGCCAAGCCAGAGCCTGCTCACATCATGCCTGTCAAGCCAGAGCCTGCTCACACCATGCCTGCCAAGCCAGAGCCTGCTCACGTCATGCCTGCCAAGCCAGAGCCTGCTCACACCATGCCTGCCAAGCCAGAGCCTGCTCACGTCATGCCTGCCAAGCCAGAGCCTGCTCACACCATGCCTGCCAAGCCTGTGCCTGCTAATGTCATGCTTGCCAAACCAGAGTCTGCTCACGTCAAGTCTACCAAGCTAAAGCCTTTTCACGTCATGGCCACCATGCCTGATTCATCAGCCAAGATGGCCGCCATGCCTGAGTCATTAGTCAAGATGGCCACCTCGCCTGAGTCATCAGCCAGCTGTACTACCCATGATGGCGGTTGCTATCTTGTGTGTATGGGCTGCACGCTGCTCTCCAGTCCATGAATCTACTCCAGAGCCAGCTCAACTTCTATGAATACGCTCCAGAGCCTGCTCAAACCCTAGAGCTCAGTCCTGTCTTGGTACCAACCTGTGAGTTTCCTGCCTGTACTGTTTTGACCACAGTGGTCACACATAAACCCTCTGCAAGTCCTGTCATGGCTAAAGAGGCTGTCCCTGAACTCACTGTCTGCCCTATCATGGCCAAAAAGGTAATCCCTGAACTCACAGTCTGCCCTGTCATGGCCAAGGAGGCCGTCCCTGAACTCTCTTCCTGTACTGCCACAGCCAAAAAGGCCATCCCTGAACTCACTGGCTTCCAGGCCTGCCATTGCTCCACGGTCCATGGTCTCCGCCATTGCTCCACAGTCCAGATCCTCGACTGCTCCATAGACCAGGCTCATTGCAGCTCCATGGTCCAGGTCCACCACAATTCCACGATGCAGGTCCACCACTGCACCAAGAAACTCTGCTTCACGGTCTAGACCTGCCATTGCTCCATGGTCCAGGTCTACCACTGCTTCACAGTCCAGGTTCGCCTCTGCTACATGGTCCAGGCCTGCCATTGCTCCAGGATCCTGTTCCAATTCAGCTTCACGGACCTGGCCCTCCATCCCATCCCCCAAGACTGCCTCAAGTCCTCCACCCTCCTGGACCTTTTTGCTTGTTTTTGGGGTGGGTATTTCACTAGGGAGTCAGGTGCAGCCCTTGGGGGGGGGAATATGTCACATCTGTTTTGGGTTTTGTTCACATTTAGGTTTTCATGTCTTTTATTTTGTTATTCTCTGTCATAGTTCCTGTTTGTCATGTGTTTCCTTGCTCCTCATGTGATCATGTCATGTGCTACTCTTGTCCGTGTTTTATTGACACGGTGGTTCCTTGGTTGCATGTGTCATGTTCTCATTGGTTGGTTTTGTCATGTGTTCCTTTTGTCTAAGTATTTAAGCCCTCTTGGTTGCCATGTTAGTCTGTCGTGTATTGATGTTATTTCCTGTACTGCTGATGGTGAGTGTCATGGTTTCAAGTCTTGTCAAGTTATGGTTTAGTTTTGTTTGTTTTGCTCTCATTAAATGGAATAAAGCTGCACTTGGGTTCATCTACAACTCGCCTCCAGTAGGATTCGTTACACCTGGATTTTGGGGTTGGTGGTAATAAATCAATTGTTTGTGTGTGTTTGTTTTAACATTATGTAACTTTTTATATAAAACAATATATCATAATTGTGCCCTCTTAAATGAAAGAACAGCATCAGTTTACTTCTGTAGCAATGATAAACATTTATCTTTTATATATTGTAATACTCTTCTTCAGTGCTGAGAATGTGTCTAGATGTACACACAAAAAGAGTCCATTAAGAAGATTCTTAATCTGACATAATTTCATAAATACATAATAACTTTGATGGTCAGATATATGTTTATGATTTATAATGTGCGCTTTTACTGTAGACATATTTATAAGGATTATTTATCATCTAAATTCGAAAAAAGTATTTCAAGAGGCTTTACCTGTTTAATGATCTGCTTAAGGTGGGCTTTAGAACCAATAAGCCCTCTACTTTATACTGTAAACACTTTTATGACAAATTTAGCATGAACAAGACATTATAGCATTTGTTTCTGCACTCTTTATCAGTTATAAGTTTACAGGCCACCAGACTGCATTTCTTCACACAACTCAGGAGAAAGAGAAGGCTAGTTTGTTTGACAGTTCTCATGCCTCCCACCGCTAGCTGCTAAATGGGGCAGACGGGTGGGTGAGCAGCAAACTGGTGTAGTATCAACTAAGACTCTCACTACTTCCTCAGAGAAATCCGTAACTTCCTTCCAGCTTTAAAGCAAAGAGTGGAGCATTTAAACAGTGATTGCTGACCGTTTAACAATGTGTTTTCAAGTTAATTAGCTACACATCTCTCACTGCAAGCAGAGCCATTACTGTATAAACATACTTGGGGGAAACAACACAAATGCCACTGAGCCAACATTTACACAGGCACAACTACCTCACAGGCCCAGTGAAAGTAAAAGGTTTTACTTTCAGCGACCTGCACCGGCAACAGGATGTTATTCAATCCAGCTTTGATTATGCACGCAGACACAATTTTGCAGTCTGAGACAAATTTCGGAAGATGTCACAGGGCAAATCAGTGGAACTTGCTATGCTTTGAACTTGAATGCTTGTTATGACATTCTCGCTGATGGCCAATTAATAGCCTAAATATATAAAGATATACTTTTACTATTTCATTCTGCTTTTTAAGACTGGTTGGCATTTTTAATTCAAATTATTTTATTATATTATAGGATCTACCGCATGCCGCATCTCAATGGGGTCACACAGAGCAATCTGTCAAGCAACAATCAGAACGTACAGGAAAAATGTGAAAAAAAAAATAATAAAAACATTTTTAAATGCATAATGCGCATTAGAACAATAAAAAAACAGGACAATCCGATAAGCAACAATTGTACAGTACAGAAATTTTTTTTAATATAAATAAAATCATTTTTTAAAAATGACAAAATGTGTTCAATATTTGTATGGTTGAGTAACTAGTCAGTCGACAAGCAACAATCAAGATCCATGCCTCCATCAAACAAGCAGCATGGGGGAAAAAATTTTTTTTTATGTGTGTTTATATTGCACATTAGAAGTGCTTAGTGCTTAGTGAGCACTAGAACAATATTAGTATGAACAAGTAACCAAAGCTAATCCCCTTTTTATTCTTGTCATTCTCAAATACAATTTGAACTACAGATATGTGAATAATTACAACTACAAGCATTGCTAGACACCTAAGCAATGTAATCTTTCTGAAATTAAAGGTGTCTTGGAAGGGGATAAAAGGATTAGGATGACCAAGAGGGAAATGGCAGCGGAAGTGCTTGATAAAGTCAATCAAAACCCCCTTTTCTGGTGGATGGGAAATGTGAATAATTGGCCTCACGAGGCCCAGCAAGTCATTTCCTGTCCAAGGACACAGTTCCACCTCATTGAGAATCTGTCACATGGCACCCTGAGCTAGTGAAGTTGAACCCTCCCAAAGTCCTGCAGAATTCTCGTCTCGGGGGCTGGTGTGGGAGTTCTCATGTTGTTTCAGTGTGTGCAGAGAGATACAAGCGAGCGCTCCTCACTTCCTCCAATCCATTCCCTCATCACATCAATCATCCCCATTCCTAACATTGTGATCACAGTGCCAGCAGTTCCACACTTGTTTTCCTTCCTCTTTCCCTCTCACTTTTTTTTTCATGTGGATGGTTTCTCTCTCACGCTAATGTTAGCCCAGACACAGAGGATGCTGGGCACGAGGGGTTATAGCGGCGACATGGGTTTCCCACACAGCTGTGCTAATGCCACCTTTTACGCACAGCTCAAGCATGTACAGAGGAGGCACTTGTGTGCATAAAGTGAGAGTATTCATCAGGACTTGAGATGGCCCACTTGTTGCTGAGGAAACCGTGTCATTTGACTTCTTCACCTCCCCCTGCCAACATCCACTAATCAGTTTAACATTTTTGTTTCTCCATCCTCTGCTGAATAAAGGTAAGCAGGGAATTTAAGGTCTGTGCGGACACTCTGGCTAGATTCACACACCTGTAGAATACAGTTGTCAGTCTGTTTTAAAGTGTTAAAAACTGTTACATTCACATCCAATCCATTTTAGATTTAGAGTGGCAACTGTATTGTATAACCGAAGCAACTCTAGACTCACAATACATTTTTGAGTGTGAGAACTGTTGTTACGTAATGTTCACACTTAATTAAGTTATGAATAGGAGTGACAACTGCATTTTATAACTGAAATGACTCCAGATTAACAACCATATTTTGAGAGTGGGTTTGAATAACCTGTGCTGTGTGAACAGAATTATTGTTACATCGTGTTCATACATTACTTAGATATGAACATAAGTGACAATTGCATTCTATTCCCGAAGTGACTCCAGATTAACAACAGAATTTTGAGAGTGAGTTCAGTTAACCTGTGCTTTGTGAACAATACTATTGCTACACTGTTCACACATAATTTACTTTTGAATATAAGTGACAACCAAAGTGACTCCAGTCCAGATTAACAACAGAATTTTTGTTACAGTTATCACTCTTATTCATAACATAAATTATGTGTGAACATAACAATTGTTCTGTTCTCAGAGCCCAGGTTAACCGAACTATACTCTAAAAATGTGTTTGTTAATCTGGACTCACTTTAGTTACAAAACGCAGTTGTCACTTTTATTCATAACTAAATTATGTGTGAACACAATGTAACAGATGAGAGATGGAGAATGCATCTGTGACATTATGACCACCATCATATGTCGTCACTGACTAAAAGGATATTAGGATCATATTTATTATAACAATCCTTTACATTTTTTATGAGAATTCAGAAATAACCTTTTATAGCACTGCAGCTGCTGTTTTCAGCAAATGTGTCAAATTCACAGATTTTTAAAGCTGCTTAGATAAGAGAGGGCTGAAGACCACCCACATAGGAACTAAAAAAACTATGGTTAAACGTACTGTCATTTGGTTACATTTCCTCTTTTTTCTTCTTCATCTGTATGTGACAAAGAGTTACTGCTAATCACCGAGAGGGAAGGTGACGACAGTATCTCGTATTAGCATTAGCAAGGGATGATCGGCTCACTGAGTGCGTAGGCAATACATGTCATCTCTGCCCCCACCTATGACCGGATCAAAAGTCAAGTCAAGTCAAGTCAAGTCAAGTCAAGCCACCTTTATTTATATAGCGCTTTTAACAATACAGATTGTGTCAAAGTGCAGTTTATCTTTTATCAAAACTCTGGATTAATGAGCATATTCTCAACTGACACACAAATTAGTAAATGCCATTTTGACTGACACACAGACCTACAAACACATTCACTCTCATCCTTAATCCACTTGGATCCCTATTTGTTACAAAACTGACGTACTATACAGCTGGGAAAGAAGGCTTTAGCAACGTCACTGTTTCTTTATGGCATCACAGAGGATGAAGTCATAGACAAGCAGCAACAATGTAGACTGTGATACAACATAACACCTTCTAAGCAGATTTAGGTATCTCTCTGTTTCTCTCTGTATCTCTTCCCTCTTGGCTGTTTTTCAGGGGTGGCCTGAGAAAGCACAAAATCCAGATAACCCTATGAAAATATAAGTTGTCCTTATATGCCACATTAGCCAGGTTTGACATCATTTATGCATAAAGTCACTGGTTGTCATGTCTTCTGAGTCAAATGCTATTTCATCTTCATTACAACCCTATTATGAGACACTTTCAATCACAGAATATATTATTTGAACAGCACATCATGACAAGTGCAACCATCTAAAAACTGATTTGTATGATGTTCGTTCAACACAAAAAAACACCATACAATATAGTTCACTGTATACACTATATGTTTGAGTTATATGTTGAGTAACATTCTAAGATATAAAACAACTTTCTCATAAAGAGTTAAAGAAAACAATTAAACTATACTCCACTTCAAAACCTGCGCAAACTGCATTTGTTAACTCGAAAATCAGGTCAGGCCGAGTCGCTGGCGAGTCGTTCAGTCTGTTTCGCAAACTGATTCAAAAATGGTGAAAAAAAACAACATGTTCGTTTTCTAATAGCACATACTATTTATTTTTATAACTTCAGAATAACAAAGAACGGCATGTATATTTGTAATGTAGTGTAGCGCAAATTAATATATTACAGATGTTTTGCCTTTTAAACATTTGAATCCACGAGAGTGGATTACATTCGCGTTCTTATTAGCAACTAGCAGGCGTTTCCGGTTGCAACGTTCAACAGGTGTTATATAAAGCATAGCAAGACCTTATTGCTTCATTTTAAATTTGCTAACATTTTCCTATAAATAGCCATAAAAAAAGATGACCAAGCCATAGCTGAAAAGCTAAACCTATAAACTGACCTAGAGCTTGATTACTTTTCTTTCCATCTACCACCCCACGCAGCCACCAATGAAATGTCCATTATTTATTTCACAAGGGCCGGTTTAAGATAAATGTTGAAAATAACAATGAAGGTCTCACATCTCAGGGGAGAATAATATTTATTTCAGGACCCACAGTCTCTGCCATCCTGGTCCTGGTAAGTAAAAGCTGGTCACGTAAACAGAAAGTATAAATATTCTAAAAGAGTGAGTGAGAAGTTATAAGCAGAAAGATGTTCCAAAGCACTCTCTCTCACTTCCTCAAATACCACTGCCTTCACTGTGTCATCTGGCTAGGATCAGTTCTCTCCATCCTCACTAATTACCATCAGACCATCAACATCATTGAACAGCTTAGAGAGCACATAGATGAATATCTACATAAACACACATGAAAGTACATATCCACAAGCACTGAAATGAAATTGTCCATTATCTGTAAAGTTTGCATGACTTGTGAATTTGCATATGAGTGTTCCTTCAATTAGAGGGATTCTTTGAAATCTAGGAAAAAATTAGACTTTTCCAAACTACAACACTGTTCAAAAGGGGTCTGTATTTTATTTTTTTACAGTAAGGGTGCATTAAACTAATTAAAAGAGACAGTAAAGACATTTATAATGTTACAGAAGATTTCTATTTCATTTAAATGCTGTTCTTTTGAACTTTATATTCATAACAGAATCCTTAAAAAAGGCATCACAGTGTCAAAAAAAAAAAATTATTACGCAGTACAACCGTTTTCAACATTGATAATAATAAGAAATACTTCTTGAGCACCAATGATTTCTGAAGGATCATTATTGGAAGAAGTAGAATTTTCCTAATTTGACTTTTATACATTTAAAAATAAGAAATCCTGGAATTACTTAGAATTAAATTATAATGAATCTTCTAAAACTGTAATGATTGCTCTTTTTAAATTATTTAAATAATTTATAAGAGATTCTTCAATATGAAACAGTATAATTTAGAAATTTCTCATAAATGTGGTAGAATAAAAAAGATGTGCAAAAATGTCATATTGCAGCTATCTTGAAAAAACAAAGCAACACTTTCCAGGACATTTACTGTCTTTCTTTGATATTCTACCCTCCCTCTCTCTCTACACAGACTCTTTTTCTCTGCCCAGTCACATATTGACAACATATTGCGCAACTATTATTTTTGGATCAACATTAATACGTCATTATTTCTGGGAGACATTTGATTTCTGTAAAATCATCTGCCAGCAATGTTCTGTCTCACCATCGTCCAGCTGTGTGCACTTTGAAGATGCACAGCACTGATCTTTGATAAATCCTCAGTGTATTTCAAATCCCCTAGACAGACCTCTGGTCACTCCAATAGAATGCACTACAACCATCATAATGTTAAACATTCTGATAATAATTATTGTTTGAAAATATATATAAAAATATATAATACATGGCCCAATGGCAAACTGACAAAAATCTAATTCATATGCTTTTTAAGAGTCAGAGGCTCGCAAGATCCAAGAACCTGCAGTGAAAGCACATGGGCTTTCTTATTAAGGACATAATCTGTTCCACCACATTCTTGTCAGGCTGGACTCGCTGCATTGGTGAACTGTAATATGAGAGGTGGCAACAAGCTTAAGTAATTGGATTGGTATATAGCACTGAGTGTCAGACAATAGATAGTCATCTCTGCAACAGCCATCTGACCCTTTGTTCCTGCATGGTTTCAGGCGTGATTTAGAAGCTCATAACTGCCTGGTTTGATCCCAGTCAAGGATGAAAAAGGGGGCAAGCAGAGCAGAGCAGAGCGGGACCGGAAAAGTCTAGTTCAATCTGATGAACCATACAAATCTCGGGTCCCCAGTCAAATTTGGGCTCCCCAAAGGTTTGTGGCTTACTTGTACAGTCATTACTCAAATCACATTGGCCCTGGGGCAGCTTTACAAACACAGATTCTGGCCCGCGGATAAGCTGATATGAAAAAAGTAATAAAAACACACACAAAAATGGGTGTAGGATGTTCACCCATCCTACGTGTGAAATTTAATTGCTAGTAAATTTCACAGATTACAATGATACAGCAAGTTAAGTCTTTTTGAAGCAAAAAGACTAAAATAGTATTTTCTTGTAACATACTGCAATAGTCTTTGTTTTATTCACAACTTTGTAAATCATTTTATATAATTCATATATATTTACACAAAATATATACTATTTAAATATACTATATAATTGTCAGCAACACGAATGACCATTTCTTAAGATTACAATACAAAATCTTCATATTACATTCTCAGAGTAGATTCTGAACTTCAGATCAGCTTCAACATCTTTTGAAGTTACAATAGCAGAGTGAACATGATATACTCTATAATCTATGACTAACCTTGCTAATCTATAGTTGTTTTTAAATGAGCACCATCCTAAAGTGGCAGGTC
The DNA here is from genome assembly GCF_001515605.1 of Sinocyclocheilus anshuiensis. Lineage (NCBI taxonomy): Eukaryota > Metazoa > Chordata > Actinopteri > Cypriniformes > Cyprinidae > Sinocyclocheilus > Sinocyclocheilus anshuiensis. Next base: position 226,286 of record NW_015536481.1, read on the forward strand.
AAGACTCTCTAACAAAGGCAGTGGTTTAAATCCCACAAACCTGTCTGACTTTCAAAAGAAGGGTTTTGGCATCCCAGATGAAATGTGAATGCGGATATCAAAATGGGCGAAACCCTTTGAGGGGAAAGCACTCAAGTTTTGAGGTCTAAATAGTCTAATTAACCCTTATTACACAGAGTGGCTATTTGAATGCAGTGAGTAATCTGAGACCTCTCTTGTGGGTCAGAATCTTTTAAAGGCACAGTGGCCGGTACAAAAGGTCCAGCACACCTTTAATCTTGAACCTCACCGACAGGAAATATCAGCCTGGCATCTTGCCCTCAACTTGCTATGGATCTCCTTTATGTGGCCACACACATTATTGAGGGATGTGATTCTTCTGGCATTACAATATGAAGGTGAAGGGGCTCAACGGTTAAAAAAATAATAATCTACCCCCGGTTTCACAGACAAGGCTTAAGCCTATAGTTCCCGACTAATATGTAAGTCTCAGCTGTTTCAACTGAAAGAAACGTGCAATGATTGATCTTGAAATATGTCAGTGCCCTTGTTTTGTCTCATGTTTTTTCTAAGGCATGTTTATAAAAATTACTTTAAAACCCTAATTGAACTATGGCCTAGTCCTGGCTTAAAGGGGTGCTATTATGCTTTTTCACTTTTTCAACTTTAGTTAGTCTGTAATGTTGCTGTTTGAGCATAAAAAAGATCTGCAAAGTTACAAAGCTCAAAGTCCAATTCAAAAGGAGATATTTTATTTAACAGAAATCACTTTTCAAAAACTACAACGAACGACTCGTTTGGACTACAACGCATATTTTCCGGGATTTGTGATATCACAAAGATCGACGAATGGGACGAGACCTGGTTGAGCTGCACTAGAGAAGGCAACGAGTGCTATCACTATGTCGGAGATGCGTTAGCTTTCACAAGGCAGACGAACTTAGAGTGGTTACAATCATCCGGGTTTAAATCGCGCTCAAATTGATTTGATATTTACACTTAAGCTCACAGGCGGCTATGGTAAGGGGCGTGACATTTGGGCAAGGCGCCGAGTGCTGCCAATCACAACACGCACTGGCCCAGCTAACCAATCACAGCACATTTCGTATTTCAGAAGGCGGGCCTTCATTTGATACAGGAACTATTCGAGCCGTTCATGCCAGACTGGGGAGAGAGGTGTTGTAATCATGTAAAATATGTGAAAAATAATGTGTTTTTCGAACAACCTAGTATGAGAGCCTGTTCTAGTACACCCCCAAAATAAAATCAAGACTTTGTAAAAGAGCATAATAGGACCCCTTTAAGCTAAGCCCTGTCTGTGAAACCGGGCCCTAGAGTTTATTTTAAACTGTATTGCATATATGTGCATGCCATTTTTTTCTATGCCAAGATTATTTCTATAAGGCAACTTGTGAACCATCTGAAGGTAAATTCCTCTGAAAATGTAAACACTGAACTTTTAAAACAGCAGTATTGGCTCAGCCAATGGTGTGAGTTTAGGGCGGGGCTATGTGTTTGACTGACCAATGGCAGACAAAGAGTCGGTATGCACTGTCAGTGATACTAAATTCTATACACTTGATTCTACGTGATTCTAATAAGGAGTAATAACACTAACATGACATAAAAATGCTTGTAATGCCTTTTATATTGTTTTCTTTCTGTGGTATTGCTTGGAAATGTTCCTTAATCTACTCGGATACAGCACAGAGTTAAATATAGACCCTCACTCATCTTTTAACATCAAGATTAACACTGTGACTAAAAAGCAATTTGATTGACATGTAGAAATGCACTTTTCCTTCTGAGGTTGCTTATCAGAAAATTTCATACCAAAATCCTGCCTGTTTCACATACTACAGCGGTTGTAAAATTATGTGGCGAAATAACCCACTAGTTACTGATTAGCCACTGTCTCATGCTGTGGGACTGTTTGCACTAAGGTCTGTGGTATGACCTGTAGCGTGACCTGTATGTATGACGTCAGAGAAATATCTCGAAGAGTATAAGATATCTGGCAGGTACTCAAGTCATAATTTGATTTGCATAACCTGTCTGCATGATTCTGTATCCGAATAGTTTTTCAGATTTGCCCCATGCCCACAAGAGGGCAGCAAGAGCTATGGGGGTAATTATCTCAAGATGACTGTATGTGGATCTATGCATACAGAATGCCTCAGGGATTTTTTTTCACACATGGGCATCAGAATACATGGCCATTGAAAGAGTCTTTTCAAACACTGAATGTTGACATCATAAGGTGAATGACCCTTTTTCTACACTGATAAATTGTATGACTTTCAAAGTTTCTAAATGTGCATTCCACAGTTCTACATAAGAGTGTCTGTGACCTCTCATATCTGTCTGGCTGCAAGTCATCCTTTTTAAATGCTGATGCGTTTATCGTTATTGATATATCAAAGAAACTGATCCACAGTGACAGAAAGACAGATAGATGGACAGACAGATAAATAGACAGACAGATAGATAGACAGACAGATAGATAGATATTATTTTAACTATTTTAATGTAAAATTGCCTAGTTTTTTTTTTTTTCTTTTAAAATGTTTTTCTTAATATTTTATAGTACAACTGTATTTTATTTAAAATATTTAACATACAGCTAACTAAGTAATATAGTATATTGCATTCATTTTCCTTCAAAACTATATCTTCCCCTATAACAATTTTTTTGCAGTGGAAGAACATGCGGTTATTCTGCTGTAAATCTCGCAGATAAACCCGTCATCTTGTGGGACTGGGGGACACGGGCGGAGCTTCCATACACGCCACGCCCTTTAACTTTTGAATATTAAAATTAGGCATGCGTTTGCCACCCCCATTAACTGAACTTGGTGTCTTGAATGCGCATTCAGTCAGTCGCGGACAAACGGTCTCATGGCTTCCTTCTGTGTAATGTATACCCGCCGCTGAGAGAGAGAGAGAGAGAGAGAGAGAAGCAGAATAAGAAAGATAAGAATTTCAGATACGCTGGGATAATAGGAGGCAGTTTTCTACACACTGGAAAGTAGTCTTCTGAAAGAAATAAAGTTGTTCTCCACCCGTGCATGTTAAATCGGGGAGTACATTAGAGCCGTGAGGCGGCTACAACTTCTGAGTCTCAAAGCAACACCAGCAAGAAGGCATGATTGTGCGACGGAGTTCAGTATTTTCTGCTTTTTACCTTCATGCCTTTTTGTTATGCTTGCCGACGAAGGTAAGTCTGTTTTAAATAACTTAAATGTTTTTTCTGTCTTTGTGTTATTTATTTTCAAAACATACAACACAAAAAGATATGTATTAGGCTATAAAACAGCATATATACACGTATCTTGACAAATATCTTAGGTGTGATATAAAAAACCTTGTTTGGACCTCTAAGCAGCGCAAACGTTCTGTATCGTTCATTTTGACAATGACAGATTGGCAAACAAGTTTAGTTATTCCATAAAACCGGACACATTTGACTTTACTGCACGTTATATACACGGATTTAAAGTTTGCTCTGCTCAACAGGTGTCTGACGCATCGGGGCACTTCGAGCTGGAAATCGTATCGATGCAGAATGCGAACGGCGAGCTGCAGAACGGCTTGTGCTGCGACGGCGAGAGGAACCCGGCGGATCGCAAATGCACGCGGGACGAATGTGATACATATTTTAAAGCTTGTCTGAAGGAATATCAATCGCGAGTTTCCGCGGCTGGGGCTTGCAGTTTCGGAACTGGATCTACGGCCGTTCTCGGTGGGAATAAATTTTCGACCAAGGGAACGCGGAGTGGAAAGTCAAGGATTGTTTTACCCTTCAGTTTTGCGTGGCCGGTGAGTAGATGCCCCTCCTTTCTCATGGCGATTTCTTGTTTTAGAGCATATTTAATGAGGTCAGAGCGGGTTATGATGACGCAACGTTGGTGATACATCGTAGCAATGTCTCGATCCACGTGCGCGGTTTGTCCTGGAGTTTATACCTGCTCGAGTGCATGACACCGTACACAACAACAACCCACTAAAATCGAGAACTTAAGTTTAATCACTGCATTACATTTTCAAAGTGGTGCCAAAGTTCATTACACTAGTCAACCACTTTGAATTTGTTTACTGATGAAGAAAGTGATACAAGTGATCAAATTTAAATGCTAAATGGATGCAAGCAAAGATGTTTCTTTGGCAAAACATTTAAATGTCTTGATTAGAATTTTGTGCTATGTTGACAGTGGCCTGCAGTAAATGCACTCCTCATGATGATCCTTTCAGTGTCTACTTTTTAGCAGTTAGCTAACTTGGTAAATAAATACATCAAATAAACAGTTATCTTGCACCTACTCAACCTCTTCATTTGTGTCACTGCATTAGAATGCAAATAAAAGAAGATTTGTTTGGTGTGAAGCACGTGAGCCGAAGCTCCACAGAGGAAAGATTTACCAATGTTTGTCTTGCAGCTCTAAAGAATTTATGAGTTGACCATGATCTCTTGAAATAGTAGTCATCTGTTTAAGGGGCTTTTATAACCTGTGTTATCAAGTCAGTCTAAACTGCAGGTGATTTGCAGTATACCTGTGTGTTATGATATGCAGCAGTGTAATTGAATCCCTGCTGTAGTATGTAGTGTGATGTCTGCCAACATGAGGGTCAGATTTTAGCTGTATTAACTAAATAAATTCTGGGCCTGTGAACCCCTGGGGGTCCCTGAAGGTACTCCAAGTGGGTCAATGGAGAATGTAGGCTAGATAAAACATACTTTTTTAGGACATTTTTGGTTATGTTCTAATGATATGTTATGTAGTGAGGTTAGTTAATATTCTTAATGAAAGTGTTGCTCTGAGAAAATCTAGCTCTTTTTATACTCGGGGTCACAGGGTTGGCTGAGAGTCTGGTTGGGGGTCGTAAGGGTTGTAAACCTTGGTGTAGTGTAACCTTAAACTGTTTATTTTTGTAGCAATACCTTTGTTGGAGCTATTTTAGTGGTATTGATCTACTTGATACAGTTTTCTGTGATTCTCCATTCGGAAATAGATATTCACAGGATTCCCACGGTCCTGGAAAACATGAAAATGTCAGGGAATGGGATTTTGAGGCCTGTAAAAGTTATATATTAATCAGATCTTAAAAGTCATGGAATAGTTGGTCTTTGTTTAGAAAGTGTGGGAACCCTGTGTTCGTGTTAATTTCTCAGGAGCTCTTGACTGAGGATGTTGAACTGCCCTTTCGCACGTTCTGTTGGCGGGAGCACTTGTGCACCTGCTTGCTTGATTATGTAATTGTAGATACATTCAGCGGGATCAAAATGATAAAAAAAAAATAAAAAAATCAAAGGACAAACTGTCAGTCTGACAAAGAAAACGTGTCCCTGTTTGAACTGTTCGCCCCAGTGAGCTGCCCATCTGTCCACTATGTGAACTAGATGGCCAGCGTGCATGTGTTGATCATATAACACTCCAGCTATTTTTGTGATGTCCACTTCCAAAGCATACTGCAAAATTACGATATAGGACACTTCAGTCAGTCACTAATTATTTTTTTCGGTTGGCAGCGGGGGAGAGTTGAAGTTTAGGCTTTGTGTCAGTCACGGCTGACTGGAGACTAGGTATTGCACCTTTTAACTTTGCAACCCTCTGTAATTACTCTCAGCAAGTTCCCAGACACAACAGCCAAATCTCGTCGCCAAACTTTAAATGTTTCATTTACAGCCATACCACCCATTTATTTTGCACCTTTTAGTGCATTTGATTGCCCCATGCTTTTAGATTTAGAGAGGGTGTAGAGAGAAAAATAGAGCGAGAGAGAGAGAGAGAGAGAGAGAGAGAGAGAGAGAGGCTGTGCTTTAATAAGTGCTTGGACATTTTGCACATTAAAACTTTCTCAAAGTAGTTGTATCTTTTGTTTAATGCACTTTAGCATTACTGCTACATGCAGATGGACGTCCTTGGCTGTTGTATCTTGGCCATACATGCTGTTTTTTGGGAAATTAGTTTAAAATACTATCAAAAATGTCTTGACTAAATATGTCGATTTGGATCTTGATATTCTTCAGGACATCGAGACCAGAATGGCGCAGACTAATTTTAGCTTTTTGTGCAGTGAGAGGTGCTGTGCGTTGGTTTGTTTGAATGGTGTGGTGTAGGGGACTCAAGGTCCATCCTTGCTGCAAACGGACAGTGAGAACCTTGGTGATGTTGGAAATTCCATGGTCCCTCGTCAAGAGTACGAGTGTGTGAATTTGACAAGTAGGTGCCGAAAAGAGACGCTTCAGTTCTGGCACAGGCACGTTCGCACACACGCTCGTTTTCTCTCATATGCTTCTGCTTTTTTTGATCAACTTCTAATGCTAAATCCTAGATATGGACGCTCATTTTATTCTCTCAGGCGGAGTAATCTATCTCTATTTCTCTCTCTCCGTGACTCTTGTTACCTGATACCGGTGAGAGCCATGATGACCTTAAGTCAGACAAAGCGTTTCAGAAGTGCTGAAATGTAGCCAAGCCCTCCAGAGATCTCGGCCTGCATTGGAGTCATGCTAAAAGCAGCCCACCCCCCGCAACTCCCTCAGATCCTCACTCCACATTCCACTCCGTGGGGGAAAAGAGGAACAAAACGCAGCACACAAAAGACCTGAAAGCGAGAAGTGAAAGGGGATTTTTGTGGGTTTTCAAAGAAACAAGTTCACTTTTATTCTGCAATTTTCTTCTTCTCGTAACTGTTTCTGTCATATATGTGAGGTAATTATGCAGAATGGACATTAGTGGGAATTTATTAGTATGTATGTATTGTAAGGCATTCTGTGGAAGAAATTACAAATATATATATATTTTTTAAATATGAACCTTGATAGAACCAAGGAGGTCTGTAATACTTAGACAGCATTGGACTGTTAGCATTCCCATTGCTCAACTGGTACAGAAAATAAGTCCACAATTTGAATTCTGCCACTATTGCTTAAGAGCACTCAAATCTGCATATATTTGCCAATAATCTGAGCCATAAATGTAATTTGACTAATCACATGATGACATCAGCCAACCAGTAAATCTGTGACTGGGGGGAAAAAATGACATCATCAAGGAGTTGCTGATTGGCTGATGGCACCACAAGAACATTTACAATCCCAAACTTTTCACTTTTGTAAAAAGTTTGTATCATGAGTTACATAGTATCATGAGTTCATTTTCCACTTTTAAAAGTTGTTACCATAAAATATCTTAGAATTCCACAGAAAAAAAAAAGTATTTCAATGGGAAAAGTAGTTTTTTTTTTGCCCCCTAATGGTGTAGTTATGACATCTACCAGTAGGTTTTACTTGCCAGCCACTGTGGTATTCTTGGAGTACCATGTAAATAATGTGGTACATGGATATGAATCATTCATTATCATTGTATATATTAAAGAATTATGATGCAGCCATCCAATTCCATTATTGTGTTTCTCAACCATCCAATTTGTCAAACTGCAAATTTAATGGCAGTTTTGCAAAATACAGTTAGTACAAAGATAGTAGGACTCCTTTGAATGTACAAAATGTTGGACCTAATGTCCTTACAATAACCGCTGAACTGATGCCACATAACTGTCAGTGAGACTAACACGACCCAGTGATTCAGCTCTACTAGACCCTCACATAATAAACACACACACGTAAAAGAAGTTTGAGGTCTGTCATTTCTGGAAATTTCATTATTATCTGGGGAAAAAATTCAGAATGGAGAGAAACAGCCTGATGCTGCAATGCTCAAGCCTAAATTTGTTTAATTTGTTTTGCTTTCTTATTACTTGGTTTGAATTTCCATTTTTTTAATGCATTTTATGTATGTAATAATTGTATCTTTTATTATCATTACAAAGGGGATTTCATCTTTAATCTCATGTTATATGAATAAGGATTTTTTTTACTTGTTTCCTTGTGAAGTACTTGGTGCTTATTGTAATGATTTTTTTATTGTAAAGTACTGTGAGCTGCATTCCATGTATGAAAGGTGCTTTACAAATTAAGTTTATTATTATTACTAATATTATTATAATTTCTTTATTCATTATTATTATTAATGTTATTATTATTATTAAAAACGTTTGTAAAGGAACAGCTCAAATTGCACAAAATGTAATAGTTTAATTTTATGTGCACAAGCAAATAAACTTTAATTAACCAATTTCATGATTAAATAACGTTCACTCAGGTGTACTGCGAAGGTTAGAGTTAAACAACAGTCTCCCATAGTCATATTACCAAATCATGGATGCTTGTTGATCTATTCTGCCAGTCATTGTTTAAATTGTAAAGATGGTGATACTGTATCTGCACAAAGTTTCAGGAGAGCACTACCAGATAAGGTGAAGGTTGTATTATTCTTCTGATCTTTCACGGCACATTTCGCAGCGTGTCCCCATGGTCACATTTTGTCATTGGTGTTTATTGGTTACGAGTCAAGGTCCCCGACTAAAGCTCTGTTGATGTAAAATGATCTTTGATGTTTCTGTGTTTTGGTTTCATTGCTGACTGCATGTGGGTTTTTCTCTTCCAGAGGTCCTACACGTTGATAGTGGAGGCCTTGGACTTCAATAACGAGACCACCAGTGAAAGTGAGTAGCAGGATCTTTTGCTGTTTGTTTTGCTTTTTGTTTTTATTTGCTTTTTGGTTGATAGATTGTCTGTTGTGTTTGTTTCTCTCTTTGATGTTCTTTCTTTGTTTCTTGCTTGTTTGATTTGTTTCTATTTTTGTTTTTGTTTTCCTTTGTTTCTTTTGCATAACTTTTTTCTTTTGTTTACACTTTGGGAAATGTAAGAAATTAAAGTTTGTTTTCTTTTCTTTTCTTCTGCATTTTTTTCTGTTTAAACTTTGGGAAATGCAACAAATTTAAGTTTGTTTTTCTACCATTTCCGCTCATAGCTTGCTAGTCTTTAAACCAGTGGTCGCCAACCCGTCGATTGCGATCGACTGGTAGATCTTTATCACTGTCCCAGTAGATCCCGAAAAAAACAGTAAAATAAATACAAAAATGCATTACATTTATGGGGTTATATTAATGTATCACTGAAGGGTACTGTCTTGAGAAAAGTTTCGATGGCAATGGCATTTTCTTCTCCGTATAAAGCGCAACTCTGCTTTGTTTACAGCGGTAACCAAGGAAACGCTATAGTGCGGTCGGTTCATAAGCAGTGTTGCCAAGTCCGCGGTTTTCCCGTGGAATTGGGATACTTAACACTGTTGCCGCAGGTTATTGTTCAGGTCCGCGGGTTGAAGCGAACCCAATAACGTGATATTTAGTCCCTGGAATTTCTCTGATCACAAATGCAGACAGAGTTTTATGTTTCGTCGCTCCGGCTGGACATGGCATCAACAGTATGGTGAGGGGCATAACATTTACATAACATTACATTCATAACATTCACGCTTGAGGTATTCGGCCAATCACAACGCATTGGATAGCTGGCCAATCACAGCACACCTCGCTTTTTCAGACTTAAACCAAATGTGCCGACAGGTGTATGTGACAGGACAGGGAAAAGAAGAAGAGGAAGACTGTGCGTGTGTGTCTGTGAGAAACATTGTTGAGGGGGCCTCATGCTTATGAAAATGTTTCCGAATACCTGATGACTAATGGCAGGTGTTGGCAGTCAAGGTCTCACGGACTCTCTTTCACAGTGCATAGCTCAAGCACAAGATTATGTTTGCTATAACCTCTCTCTTCTTACACCTCAACAGGGCTTAACACTTCAGAAACAATTCCATTTAGACACTAAACTGAGTCTGGTTGGAGTTCATTTGAATAGCTCGTCTGGGTTGTGTTACCATTAACTTTGATATAGCGACTTTCAGCCATGATCCAGATATTTTGAAGTTCAAAGTTGTACTCTTGTTTTGTACTCTACAGTATTTATCAGGTTATAGACTGCATATGCCAGTGGTTTCTCTGATCCTAGAACCTGTCATTTTGGATTGGTTGTCTTTTCAAATAATTCTTCATATGTTCCCTGCTACATTTTAGAGGTATTTGTTTCTGTTTATTGGATTTGAATCTTTGAATGGAGCATTAGAATCTGGAAATTCCCAAATCTGTAGCCAATTCAGACTTGCCTTCATTTGTGATTTTGCTGTATTTTGAGAAGATTTTGTAACTTTAGGTTTATGAATATCGCAAAATATCATATTGTCAACCAAAAGTAGATTTTGGCCAAAAAATGTTTAAAGCAATACCAGCTCAAAACAGTAGAACATGCTGCTAGCAACACCAAAGTCAGAGAAATTTAGGAAATGTATAAACCGATCACACAGTACCTTAAATACATTCTAAGTTTCTTTGGTTAAAAGTGTTAAATGCATTTGACAAACACTTTCATCCATACACTACCATTCAAAAGTTTGGGGTTGGTAAGTTTTTTTAATGTTTTTTTTTTTAATATTGTTTAAATTATGCTCAGCTAGGCTGCATTTTTTTTAATCATTAAAAAATGATTCAAAATCAAGATCAATTTTTTTGAAAACAGTTGTGCTGCTTAATATTTTTTGAAAACCGTGTCCTTGCTGAAAATTTTTTATTTGGTAACACATTCACTATTAACTAAGAGTTTTCCCTCAATTCCCTCCTAATTTGCTGCTTATTGATAGTAAGTAAGGTAGTTGTTGTAGTAGTTATGTTTAGGCATGGAGTAGAGTTAAGGGATCTATAATATGGTCATGCAGAATAAGGCTTTAATATGTGCTTGTACTAGCAAACAGCCAGTGTGCTAGTAAAGAAAAAGAAAATTTACTGATCCCAAACTTTTGATTGGTTATGAATCAAATATAGAACTATATTCATATACATAATTGTCCTTAGTAGAATTTGTTTTTCATTTTTGCTAGCAACTGTCCTTATTCTTTGTCCTGAGAGCGCAGAGGTTTTTTCTATCAGTTTAATGTGACTTCCTCGCCCCACAGTGAAGTGGATCAGGCTGCAGGTAGTAAAGACATGACACTTGGCTCTGGCTGTAGGGTTTAGGGTGCAAGTGAAATGCCACAATGACCCTCTGCATTCCAGAGTCCTATGAACTATAGGCCCACCTTGCCTCCATAATATCATCTCTTTTCACTCTTTCAACCTCCTCTAGGAATCATATAAATAAATCTACCCATGTTGCATCAGTTTGCGGAGAACTTTAAAGATAAGAGTTTATGTGAAAGTCAAGTCAAGTCACCTTTATTTATATAGCGCTTTTAACAATACAGATTGTGTCAAAGCAACTGAACAGCATTAATTAGGAAAATAGTGTCAATAATGCAAAATGACAATAGTAAACACAAATTTTTCAGTTAAAGACAGTTCATCATTGAATTCAGTGATGTCAACATCCAGCTCAGTTTAAATAGTATCTTTGCAATCAAGTCAACGGTATCGCTGGAAATGAAGTGTCCCCAACTAAGCAAGCCAGAGGCGACAGCGGCAAGGAACCAAAACTCCATCGGTGACAGAATGGAGAAAAAACCTTGGGAGAAACCAGGCTCAGTCGGGGGGCCAGTTCTCCTCTGACCAGACGAACCAGCAGTACGGAAAAATCAATTTAAGACGTAATAAAACAGACGATGAACACTATTAACAGCAATTATTATATGATGCAATCAAACTTATAGCAAAATGTGGTAGTTCTGTATGAAAGGGAGGAATAGACATTTCACAGTACCCTGTTCTAGTCATATTCAGGAATAAAATGGTGAAAGATGTGAGCTGTCAGCTTACCTCATCTTCTGCGGGTAGAAACAGCAGAATTAAGAATAGATGGGAAGTTTTGTCTTGTTAGGGTAGAAGTAGTTTTACGTCACTGTAACAATAAAAAATGCTATTGTTATTTTTGCTGGAGACAAAAAGTTTATATAGCCTAATTAATAGGCATGTGGTAATTAAAATTTTGGGATAAAGCAGTGAATAAAATATTCACTGGATACATATTGGAACGTGAACACAAACAAATAGCTAATTGTTCAAAAATTTAGTTAAAAATATAGGACTCAAAACATTGAATCTAACATTGTAAAATGGATTTCTAATAGTATTAGCCATGTTTGAAGCTGTTCTAAAATATAAAAAGCAACTTGAGATGATGCTTGGCGACTGCAAAAAGTGTAAACTTTGCTTCACGTTGTGCCTAACAGACATCCATAGATAACACGTTTTTTGCGCATCTTGACTTATTTTGGACATGATGCGTTCTGTATTTTCAGTTCTGCCCACCGATAGCCACATGGATGGACTGTCTATGGTATAAACATAACCTCTACCACATTTCTGAGTGTTACACATTGACTGTTCAGGTGGAAAGCTCATCGAGAAAGCGTACCACTCTGGCATGATCAACCCAAATCGACAGTGGCAGAGGCTGACCCACAACGGCCCCATCGCCCAGTTTGAGTATCAGATCCGGGTCACCTGCGATGAACACTACTACGGCTTTGGCTGCAACAAGTTCTGCCGGCCACGTGACGAATTCTTTGGACATTACACCTGTGATCAGAATGGCAATAAGACCTGCCTGGAAGGATGGACGGCTCCTGACTGCAATACGGGTGAGCAAGTAGACTATGTTGCTGCCACATTTTTTTTATTTTTTTTTTTTATTTACTTAATCAAAACTACAGTAAAAACAGTAATATTGTGAAAATAATTTCAGTGTAAAATAATTGTTTTCTATTTTAATATATTTTTAAATGTATTTTTTTCCTGTGATGCAAAGCTGAGTTTTCAGCAGCCATTACTCCAGCCTTTAGTGTCACTTCAGAATACTTTCTAATATACCGATTTGGTGCTCAAAAAATATTTCTTATTGTTATCAATGTTAAAAACATTGCTGCTTAATATTTTTGTGGAAACTGTCAATTTTTAGGATTCTCTAATGAATAGAAAGTAAAAAAAAAAACAGCATTTAACATATAGTCATAAAAGTCATAAAAATCTTTAAAAAAAAATCTCCAAACTTTTGTACATTTTCCAATTATGCTGAACTGAAATGTTATTATATGATAAAGTATATAATATAAAATATTATACGTTAAAATAGAAATATTATTTTTTTTTTATATATATATATATATATATATATATATATACTGTATCTCTATTTAACAATCATTAAGGACAGGACATTTCATCAATTTCATTGGTTTGGGCATCTCTGAATGCATCTGATAATGAAGTAAAATGGTTTGCAAACAGTTGCCATTTTAAGAGGCTGGTGGGTGAGAGTGATAGTTTGGAATAAGTGGTGAATGAAGAGCGCGGCACCCGAAGTCTGACGACAGGACTCAAATTAGAGTAGGATTCAGTTAGGCTGGTCAGGGGGTTGAAAGATTTCTGCCCTATACATTGCCAAAATGTTTTCATAAGTGAACAGGGGACATTGAGGCTCATGGTGTACATAGCCCAGCAAGAATGGGGAACAAACTTACTCTCATTCATCCATTCCCACTCTTTCTGTTTTCCAGCGATCTGCAGACAAGGTTGCAGCACCGAACATGGATCTTGTAAGCAACCAGGTGGCTGCAAGTGAGTTATTTGCAATATTATTCTTTTAACATTTTTATGGCATTTCCTGCAAAAAAAGTTTCTTTTTTTTAATTTTGTCCTCAGCCTTGCTCTTTAACATTTTGAGCAACAAGTCAAGCCTTGTTAAAGAGTGAAAGATGCAACAGTACAAGCTTTCACCACAACTAGAGGCTTATGGTTAAATCTTGTTAGAATCCATGTGTCCTGTTTGACCTATCAGGGTCTGATAGCCCAAGCTCTGTTTCTGTTCAACAGACAATGAAAGCACAGATTACTGACATCCACCTACAAATATGCAACATGGCTGGCGTTTAGCAGTGAGACGGTGTCAATAAGGCCATGTTGTAGAGACAACTGAAGCACAAAGCTATTTTTAGCCATTTTATGTTTTGCTTTTGTCTGGCAAGATGTTGAAGCCTTATCTACAAACCATAATCTGCCAAGTTCAACCTTTAATTGGGTTTTAAAACGCACTGCTTGTTTTACAAATGATGTTTGAATTTGGCCACGGGGAAGAGAAAGCGAAGCGTATCTGTTTGTGTTTGTGTACAGCTATAGCTCAGTGATTTATGAGTGCATCATAAATACTTATGTAACACTTATGCACATCAAAATAGGTCATAAACTAACTGGCTTGTTTAATATGTAATAAAATAACATGGTGGTTTTATTCTATTGTGTTGTTTACCTAAAGAACAGAATTTGAAGCAATTTTGTGGGGGGTTTTTCCATCCTTCCATAGCAGCATGTTTTCCTAGACTGTTTCTTAAGTTAGGTTTTGCTTCGTAATGTGTACGATTGCAGCATGCATGGGAAAAAATGCATAAACAAGGCTTTCTGAAGTTATTTGCTTCATCATAAAAGAATGCATCATGAGTAACTTATTTGTGGTGAGTAGGGCATCGAGTTAATGAAAATTGAATTTCTTGCGCAACAAACTAATCTTCTATTGGTTGGGGCAAGTCATGGCAGGTTTTGCATTGGGCTTTTTCTGCTTTTCCGTTGGTTTGTTATAGGTATTCGCATGTTTTCTGGTCTGACGTTAATGATGTTTTATTACTATGTTTTGTTTGACTAATTCTCATCGTTGTACCATCGCTGAAAGCATTCAAGATCAAGGCTAGAAGTCTACGGAATTCAATGTATACTAAAACCTCAGCTCTTTGTTTCATTTGGCATGATTATATCCCATTATCTATTCATCTCTCACTGAAAGCTTGCCAGAACACACAACCATGCAATTGTGCAACTGTTGTAACAAGAGCTCTTACTGTGCTAAATCGGAACCGCCGAGGCCTACAGTCGAGGTGAAAATCTTTCTCAGCCATGTAGATTTAACGTCATATTTCTGCTTCAATATCATTCAAAGTCACTTCTAAGACATTGCTGATGTGAAATCTTCTCGCACGTTTAAGAATAGTTGTCTTTAAGAGAGGTTTCCTCAACCACCGTGTTTATTTTTACAGCTGAACTGCCGCCTCAGGCTAATTGTTTTCTTTTTCCCCAGAGGGCAGTCTGTTTTCCTGTGGCTAAGTGCTCAAGTGACTTACTATCTCATCTGAGTCCTTCTTTAAGGAGCAGGTTATCTCGCTCGGCCTGTTAAATTACTGCCATCTAAAGGGGGGAGTGTAGAGCTGTTGCTGAGTTGTTTTGGAGATGGCTTTTAATTACAGGCTTAGAGATATTCTGCGGCTGTAGATCTGACTCTGTTTTCTTCGTTCCCGGGGCAGAGAACTGCTACATGGGAACAGGAGTGAGAATGCAAAAGAACCCGGCATAAATCCATTGGCCAATGGAGCAGTTTACAAACACAGTCCTCCCCACCACCCACCCAGACAGTCCGAGCAGTTCTGGGGCCAAGCTGCTCCACTTTTATTGAGACAGAGTGTCCTGCCACAAGCTAATGTTAGTCTCTCTAAAAGACCCAGTGGAGTTTTAAAGCTGCTGTTTGTTGTTTGCATGGCTTGGCATTAAATAATCAGACAAGAAGTTGTCGGCGTTTCCCTTTTCCCAGTGGACTGGAGTGAACTTTTAAAAAAAGAGTTTATGAAAGGGTAACCTTTTAGCATTGAATGCCCTGAAAAACAATACTTTTCTCAAAGTTTTGATTAGTACTTTGAGAAAATTATGGCAGATTATGCTTCAGAAAATCACTACACATTGTTTTTGTGTGGTGCTGTTGTTATAACAGAACGTACTTCTTTAACCCTGACGCCTATTGAGAAAATGAGAGAACTGGATAAGCAAACTCTTTCTAAAAGTGGTGTTGGTGGATATTATTTGAATTTGTTAAAGTAAACAAGAACATTTTCTTCTCTTTAATCAAAATAACGTCATTAAAGTAATATTGTGTTGAAATTTGTTTTGCACTGTTAATCGTGAAATTACTGACTTTGTTATTCATTCTGTTCATGATAACTGAATAACTAATAATACACACACATATATATATATATATATATATATATATTGAATATTTCAAAATGGTTGAAAACTGGATGAAAAAGTTTTATCTACTTTGCACAACTGGAAAAATGAATGAAAAAAATGAATGTGACATGACAAAATATTGACTAAATGTAGTGGGCATTTTGGTCCAAAAAAAAAAACTGTAAAAATGAACTCTACCACTATGCAGAAAATTCCTCTGGTATATATACTGACATTTAGTGACACGTGCAGTTTTTAGTGGTCATTTTCCATTTATGAAACCTTACCTTAGTGTATATTTGTCTTTTTCAGGTGTCTGTATGGCTGGCAGGGTCCGTACTGTGATAAGTGCATCCCTCACCCGGGCTGTGTACACGGAACCTGCGTTGAACCCTGGCAGTGCCTCTGTGACACTAACTGGGGTGGACAACTCTGTGACAAAGGTAAGCACACTTTCATTTTATTTATTCTCTTTTTTTCTTTTCTTTTTTGCTTCCTAACATTCAATACTAATACTGAATGTTCTTACCTCTTAGATTTAAACTACTGTGGAACTCACCAGCCATGTCTGAATGGAGGAACGTGCAGCAATACAGGGCCTGACAAGTACCAGTGCTCTTGTGAAGACGGCTACTCCGGGGTCAAATGTGAACGAGGTGAGTCTATCATGCTATAAGTCTTGCTAGCCACACTTTCAAACAATGGCGTAAAGTCTGGTTCAGTTTGCAGATTTTGGCCAAAAATCTTTTTTTGTTTTATGTGCTCTTTAGGTGTTGGTTAATCTGAAATAGTGACATCACAATAATAAACCAATCTGAAATGGTGATACTTGCCATTTTGTATTCAATATGCATCAGTTAGTGAAAAGACTGAAGCTAGTTGTTTTGTATAGCAAATATCTGTGTTGTGCTTTCTCAGGTGTTCTTTTTCCTGTTTCTTTGTTTTGTTTTTTCGACATAGTTGACCTCCTCATTCCATTTTAAGGTCTCTGGTTCAGTTTGCAGATTTTGGCCAAAAACATCCAATTAGTCACGAAAGGTCTGTCTGACTGACATGAATAGTGGCCAGTCACACATTGTTTTGTTTTATGTGCTCTTTAGGTGTTGGTTAATCTGAAATAGTGACATCACAATAATAAACCAATCTGAAATGGTGATACTTGCCATTTTGTATTCAATATGCATCAGTTAGTGAAAAGACTGAAGCTAGTTGTTTTGTATAGCAAATATCTGTGTTGTGCTTTCTCAGGTGTTCTTTTTCCTGTTTCTTTGTTTTGTTTTTTCGACATAGTTGACCTCCTCATTCCATTTTAAGGTCTCCCTTTTTATGTTTTGCATTTAAATATGGTGTGTTTGAAGTTCCTAATGCTTGTGAAAAGCTCTACACTGTAAAAATTGGTGTTTTACAAAAGAAATTAGAATTTCATGGGTAATTTAACATGTTAGTTGCCATTTCTTTGTAATTATTTGTGAAATTTACTAGCAATTTCTGATTGAAAATTGTTTCAAAGTACACCAATTTTTTTTCCCAGTGTACAAGAATTTTGATTTGAAGTTAAGGTTGGTTCTGGCCATGTCTGTCAGCCATCTGCGATGGACGATGGCATCGTCTGTGGGCCCAACCCTAATGCACAGCATTATAAAGAATCACTCCATGCACTGTTAAACATAAATTTGCAAAAATGGTACCTTTTTGGGGTAGTGCCTTTAAAAGGATGCGTTTGTACTTTATCTAGCCCTAAAAGGTGCAAATTACTACCTTAGAGTAGTATATGTACCCTTAAGATACTACTATGAACATTTTAGGGGCAGATAAGACAAAAATTTGTCCCTTAGAGGTACATTTTTTGCATATTGTGTGTGTATGGTTTATTGTAGCAGTACTGCCCAAACGGTTCACCATCTTTCCCTGTTTATGACTCTGAAACATAATGATACTGTAGCTGCTTGAAACTTGATACACAGAGCAGTTTAGATGCAGTCATTCAGCCTGAATTTGATTGTCTCATTTTATAAATCTTTACAGTCATTATGCGCTGCTTTCTGTGTTTCTGTTGGCACAAGTCCATTTTATACACAATGCCATTTTGTTATTGACACCAAGTCAAATTTTGCAGCAGTGTCATTGCATTCTGGTTTAACTAGATGGAAAAGGGCGTAGAGAGCCTATGGGGGATCAGGTGATGTCAGACCTCAGGCCTTAACTGTCTACAGTGTCAGGAAGGGCGCCCAGGTCTGCTAATCCTCTGTTATGATATGTCCTGCCAGTGGATCTCGTCTGTTTTGACAGTCAGTGGTTGGATGGGTATAGTGATTAAATCTGCCAGATGGACCATCATGGCTTTTTTCCTCCCCATCCTCCTCTCGGATTCATATGATCCAGATTCAAGCCCTCAGGGTGGTGAGTGACAACCTCCTGAGGCAGTGAAATCTTCCTCTATCCAAACCATTGGAGGAATTGTTCCGTCTTAAGCAGGAAGATAAAAGCTTAGCTAACTGTTAAGTTAATGGGGTCAGCCATGTGACTGCAGTGCAAAGGTTAGATCAGCATACTCTGGTCACTGTAGATGCAGACTTGAGAGCATATCAGACCTATAGTTCACCCAAAAATGAAAATTGTCTTTATTATACTCATCCGCATGTAGTTTCAAACGTACTTTCTTCTATGAAACTAATTTTTGTTTGATCATATGGCTTCACAAGAGAGTTTGAAAGAGCATGAGGGTGAGTAAATAATGACAGATTTTCAGGTGAATAATCAATACAAATTGCAAACAAGTGATAAAATGTGCTTGCCTTCACAGCTGAACACGCCTGTCTGTCCAACCCTTGTGCGAATGGAGGGACGTGCAAGGAGACCAGTCAGGGTTACGAGTGTCACTGTGCAGCCGGCTGGAGCGGCCCATCGTGCAAAATCAGTAAGAAGGCACACAAACACGCTCAGAAAAAGATATTAATTAACTCTTGATTTGTCTAACCTGCTCTGATCTCATAGATGTGGACGATTGTACACCCAACCCATGCAAACACGGAGGTACCTGTCAGGATTTGGTTAATGGCTTCAAATGTACCTGCCCTCCTCACTGGACCGGCAAAATGTGTCTGATTGGTGAGAGATTAGTGAAGCAATATGAAGTCTGACTTTCATCATTCATCATGTTTTTAACTGGGAGGTAATCACAAATTTTTTTTGCAAAGATGCCAATGAATGTGAGGACAAGCCATGTGTGAATGCCAAGTCATGCCACAATCTGATTGGAGGATATTTCTGCGAGTGTCTCACTGGCTGGACGGGTCAGAATTGTGATACAAGTGAGTATGACAATCTGTATTTTTCTTTTAATCTCGGCATGTGCTTGTTTAGACTTCTGTCTGCTGTGTTTGACTTAAAAATTCAGACATATTTCTCTCAATTTCAGACATAAATGACTGCCAGGGTCAATGTCTGAATGGAGGAACTTGCAAGGTAGGAGATCTTCTGATCTTTTACTATCAATGCACACTACTGTTCAGAAGTTTGGGGTGAGTAAGAAATCAATACTTTTATTCAGCAAGGATGCATTTAATTCATCAAAGGTGACAGTTAACTTTTATAATGTTACAAAAGATTTCTATTTCAAATAAATACAGTACTTTTGAACTTTCGATTCATCATAAGATTTCCACAAAAATATTAAGCAGCACAACTGCTTTCAACATTCATAATAATAATAAATGTTTCTTTAGCACAAAATCAGCATATCAGAATGATTTCTGAAGGATCATGTGACGCTGAAGACTAGAGTATTGGCTGCTGAAAATTCAGCTTCGCCATCACAAGAATAAATTACATTTTATAATATATTAAATTAGAAAACAATTATTAGGAATAGCAATACAATTTCACAATATTTATGTTGTTACTCTATTTTTGAGCAAATAAGAACAGCCTTGGTGAGGATAAGAGACTTTCAAAAACATTACAAATCTTACTGACCCCAAACTTGTGAACGAGTAGTGTAATATTCTGTTTTTTCTTTTAAGCATGAAGGGGCTGGCATGTAAAGTGGCCAAGTACAGCTAGTTATTTTGGATGAGATGTTTAGTGATGGGTTTATCTGAAATCGGATATAACTGAGAACAAAGTGGAATGTACAGGTGTGCTCGAGGATATCCCCTTTAATTGCTGACTGCTTCAAACAAAACTCCTGAGTCCCTTTCTTTGTGGCTTAATGCCACAAACCTCTCAAACTCTGACAAATCCAGCGACTAGTTCATCTTCAGAAGGGCTTATTGTAGAAGACTAGAAACTGTAAACATCCAGAACATAAACATGAACAGTTTATGGGTGTGCCGTCTGAGGCTGACATCTTGATACCATTCATTCTCAGAAGTGCTGTACAAAAAAAATGTAAGCCTTCTAAACTGAAAATGTATTTTTTGGGGGTTAGTGCCAGGAAAGTATGTGTATGGTTACGGCACAGAGATTATTTTATTGTAGCTTAAAAAAAATTAAGTTCTCGCACACATCTTTGACAGGATTTGGTGAATGGTTACCGCTGTCTTTGCCCTCCTGGCTATTCGGGTGAACGATGTGAGAAGGACGTGGACGAGTGTGCTAGCGGTCCCTGCCTGAACGGTGGTCAGTGTCAGGATGAAGTCAATGGATTTCAGTGTCTGTGTCCTGCCGGCTTCTCGGGACAGCTGTGTCAGGTGAGAGAAACTCCTGCTTTTTGGTATCTTTTTTTTTTTTTAATAAAATACTTGAATCACAGTAACTGTATATACTGTATATTTATTTTTGACCCCTCCAAAGCAAAAGATTTATTAAAAATGATTCATAACAGATTAATAAATCTGTTATCAGTACTGAGTCAACCTCACATTATGTAATGGTAAAGCATCAAAACAAAATTGCTCATATAAAGAGAACTTTTAAAATTTCTCTATTGATATATGTTTAAATGATATAGCAGAATTTTGACATTTCTATTGATATACACTGACATTCAAAAGTTAGGGGTTGGTAAGCTTTTTTATGTTTTTGAAAGAAGTCTCTTATGCTCTTTGATCAAAAATACATTAAAAACAGTAATATTGTGAAATATTATTAGAATTGAAAATAACTGTTTTCTATTTTAATATATTTTAAAATATCATTTATTTCTGTGAATTTTCAGCAGCCATTACTCCAGTCTTCTGTCACATGATCCTTCAGAAATCATTCTGATATGCTAATTTGCTTTCAAGAAATATTTATTCTTATTATTAATGTTGAAAACAGTTGTGCTGCTTAATGTTTTTGTGGATACCGTAATTTTTTTCTCAGGATTCTTTGATGAATAGACAGTTCAAAAGAACAGCATTTATTTCAAATAGAAATGTTTTATAACATCGTAATTGTCTTTACTGTCACTTTTGATCAATTTAATGTATCTTAGCTAAATGAAAGTATTAATTTCGTAAAAAAAAAAAAAAAATCTTACTGCCCCAAACTCTTAAACAGTAGTGTATACCTTCATCCACCCAGCTCTAGTT
This sequence comes from Sinocyclocheilus anshuiensis, assembly GCF_001515605.1. Taxonomy (NCBI): domain Eukaryota; kingdom Metazoa; phylum Chordata; class Actinopteri; order Cypriniformes; family Cyprinidae; genus Sinocyclocheilus; species Sinocyclocheilus anshuiensis. The sequence continues at coordinate 247,735 of NW_015536481.1, forward strand.
GTACCCTAAAGAAAGAGATAGACAAAGAAAGACAGGCTAGGTTTGAGACAGGTAGGGTTTGGCTAGCCCTTTAAAATATTCTTCGGTTTGTTTTTATTCTCCTGAGCGTTTTGGTGCGCTTTTTCCTGGCAGACGCTATGTCGAGGCTGTTGAGGGTTGCTCTGTGTTTTCTATGAATCCAAAAATGCCTGGATATCATTTTCCCCTCATCATTGAGCGCTCTTTTCTCCTCTTGTAAATCTTTCTCTGGTGTAGCTGGATATCGATTACTGCCAGCCCAACCCATGTCAGAACGGCGTGCAGTGTTTCAACCTGGCATCAGACTACTTCTGCAAATGTCCCGATGACTACGAGGGTAAAAACTGCTCTCACCTGAAGGACCATTGTCGAACCACGTCATGCCAAGGTGAGAAATTTCAGTCTCTGTGCCAGATCCTGTCTCGGCATTTCTTTGTAAACCGCCCATAAAACCCAAAGTAAGCTGATCTGCCGGTTGCATGCCATTGTTCAGCTGCTGAGCAAAACTAGATTACAGGCCCGTGGACTCTCCCACCACCTTCAGGGGGAAAAATGAGAGAAAAAAAAAAGAACTCCTATTTTGTTACATGAGGCTTTTTCTGCCCATGGTGAGCTATTTGACAGTAACCTCTCTGGACACACAGCTCACATACACACAGTCTCCTAAACACTTTCTCCATTCCCACATTCCTCCTGAACATTTGCCAGTTTCTTAACAGCTCTGTGTGTGTTCTTCGTGGTAATGACTTGGTGGGATTCTCTGCCTTGGCTGTTTTAAAGTGTGTGTGTTTGAGGAGGGGCAAACCCCACAGCTAGATAAGCCCATCAAGTTTCTTTCAACTCTTTGAGCAGAATCAGGGCTTATGTGCATTAAATGGCCTCCTCACACACTCTTTCTTGAAAAGTAGATGTAAAAAAAAAAAATGTTTTGGAAAGTGAACCCAAAAATATCTCAAATTGGATTTCTGTAAAGTGGATGAATGGGAATAGTGTAGCTTTTATGTCACAATGAGCCCAGAGATTTAACAGCTGGATTTCGTTCTTTCTCTGAAACCTTTACAGTGATTGACAGCTGCACTGTTGCCGTGGCGTCCAACAGTACGCCGGAAGGGGTGCGATTTATCTCCTCAAACGTCTGTGGTCCTCACGGACGCTGCAGGAGTCAGGCCGGAGGCCAGTTTACATGCGAGTGTCAGGACGGATTCAGAGGCACCTACTGCCATGAGAGTAAGACTAAACATTATTATCGAATTAGAGGGATGCACCGACATTACAGTTATTTTCATTTTATGTCCGATAACCGATAAACGCCTAGTTTTAAAATTCCAGACTATTTTGTCTAAATTAATTTGATTTAAAACAGTTAAATCAACTAAATCAGTTGTTTTAAATGCTCCAAGTGAATTTACCCATCATAACATTATAATGTACAGTCTGATAAATGGATATTCAATGAGATTTGCTAAAGGTTACATTTAACAGTGTTAAGTTATTAGTGTTATTAGTTATCAGATTAACTTTAAGTGCACTTTAGATGACATCAAAGGTTATCTCTGTAAAAATAGAGAAAATGAACTTGCACAATTAAAATTCCAATATCAGCCAATCAGTATTAATTTCAGCCACAACGACCAATACCAGTAAATGAAAATCATTAATATCAGCTGATAATCAACCAATATATTGCGCATCCCTATCGTCTATGTAGATGATCCTAAATTCTGTGATGTCTGTGGTCTTTTTTCAGATATAAACGACTGTGAGAGTAACCCATGTCGCAATGGCGGTACTTGCATCGATAAGGTGAACGTTTATCAGTGCATTTGTGCTGACGGCTGGGAAGGAGTTCACTGCGAAATCAGTATGTTCACTTGAATAGATTTTTCTATGCTTATGCTGAATGTTTGTGCTTCTTGAGCTTATTTTCTTGTTCTTTTCTCCCCCTTTTTTTCAGACATAGATGACTGCAGCTCGAACCCCTGCCTGAACAAGGGAGCATGTCAAGACCTGGTGAACGATTTCTACTGCGAATGCAGAAATGGCTGGAAGGGAAAAACATGCCACTCCCGTACGAAAGACTATTTTTATGACCCACCCAGTTTGCTGAGTTTTTGTTTGTGTGCGAGCGTGTACACACGGAGTTATAAAATACTATTGGATCAACTGTAATTTCAGGTGATAGCCAATGTGACGAAGCTACATGCAACAATGGTGGTACATGCCATGATGAAGGGGACATCTTCAAATGCAGGTGCTCACCTGGCTGGGAAGGAGCCACGTGTAACATAGGTCAGTTTGGGTGACATTCGCCCATTCACTTTCTCTATCTTTGAATGTGATACAGTTCATGTGCATCAAACCCTTACAAAAACACTGCATTCCCACAAATCCCTGTAGCACACTTCTTGCTGTAAAGTCATACTTTTACATGAAAATGCACTTTGTGACAATGTTTGGAGCAAGCAGTGCAGCAAATAATTTGGCACATATTTGCTGCAAGTATCTTTGTGAGTGATTCAGAAATAATTCTTCTAGAATATTATGATTACTAAATGTTAAAACTTTATAATGCCATTTATAATGCCGTTTGATCACAAAGATCATTTTAGCTCACAGACTGAAATCTCACTCTCTTTCTGTCAATGTATTGGCAGTAATTTGCTTCAAACTGCACGATCTGTAAAATAACCCCATCAGATAAAGATAACATGCTGTTTAAAAATTAAACAATTGGCATTTATGTTGTCATTGTACTAAAGCCAAAAAATATTATCTGCATTAAGAAGAAATTTAAATTTATTACTATAACACTGCATTTCCAACCAATCATTGAATGAAATAGTAGTAACGGTTGTGTAAATTGTGAAATAACAAAGTTGCTCTGCAAAATAGGAGGAAAACATTGTTCACATTCAATCATTTTAGCTCACAGACTGAAATCTCACTCTCTTTCTGTCAATGTATTGGCAGTAATTTGCTTCAAACTGCACGATCTGTAAAATAACCCCATCAGATTTTGGGACGAGCGTTTTTTGTAGATTTCTTTGATGCAGAAAATATAATATCTGGCGTACGGTCGGCTCCAATTCTTTGATGGGAAGTTTAGTTGTACTTGGTAATACGAGTCTTGGGAAATGTTGTACTTGGTAATACTTCAAGATGTAGCGGGTCTGTTTTAAGTGTGGCAGTCTTGTTGTGGTTGCACTCGTGTTGATCTGTTCAATTCAAAGCATTCTGACCTCTTTTGTGGCTCCTCTGCAGCCAAGAACAGCAGCTGTCTGCCCAAACCATGTGAGAACGGAGGCACCTGTGTGGTCAACGGCGACTCATTCACCTGCGTCTGCAAGGAAGGCTGGGAAGGATCCACCTGCACCGAGAGTGAGTACCGCTTCCTGCGGTTGATAACTGCAGTCCAAACTTCCTAGGTAGATTTAAAGCGGAAGAGGGAATAGTTTTACTCCTAAAATAACAAATTTTCAAACCTCATTTAGTCTGAAAATAAAGCAGGGATCCATTTTCCTGGCTTTGTCTTGCTCGTTCTTTTCCATTCTTTCTCTAAACCCACCTCACCCTGGCTGGACATTGTCGGCTGCTGCCAGCTATGAAGGAAAAAATGTAAATGAGGGAAAGTGGAGACAGATGTCCCCCCTCCTCAAGCCCACCGCTTCTCCTCTGCTCTTTCTTTTTTTTTCCCCTCAATGTGCCTTTCTCATGTATTGTTGTGCACCTCTCGCTCTGTGAGAACGGAGAAACCTGGAGTCCTAAAAATTAAAAGAGAAGAAAAGCTGGAGACAGCATGTCAGTTAGTTACTGAGCAATCAGCGACTCTGCCAAACTGGACACCCACGCGAGCACGCAGACGCACACCGACACAAGCTCTGACATGTTGACTGTTGCGTTCATTCTTATGTGCTCACATGGGTGTGAAGTGAAACAAACCCTCTTCTCTCTCTCTCTCTCTTTCAGATACCAACGACTGCAACCCACACCCATGGTAAGTCCTGGCAAAACATTTACACACACAGCCTGCCGCTCTAAACAGGCCCGTACAGCTGTGCCGCACTTTCTCACACTCTCTCACAGTGCTGGGAAACAGGCACTCCCATAGCTTCTGTCATTCCAAGGGTGCGTTAAGCTCGCTGCCTATTGTGCTTTTGAAATCGGGTTCATCTGCTCGAGAAGTTGTCTAAGCAAGATTCTTGAGTTCACAATAACATCCCAGCAAAAGAGATTAGTACGAGTTAATTTGATAAGGATTTTGTCATTAGGAATTAAGGTCCGCTGATAACAGTGAACTGATAAAATGTACTTATAATAATTGGATTTACCTATTTTTACATGGTTGTAAAAGTTGTTGTGACATGCAAGCAGTGACAGATGTTTTTTATTAGTACACAGTTTGTATGTCTTTGATTTGAATCCTTTTGTCACTTTTATCAGTGAGGGTTTGACATTACAGTTGGAGATATTTTGATATACAATAATTTTGTAGGAAATATCCTTATAAAGTTACCATTCACTGGTGAGTTACGTTTTTTAACCAATTTTATTTTATATATTTTTTATTTTAATTTTGCTTTATATTGTTTTTTTCATTTGTTTTTCTTTTATTTACTGTATATATACATTAAAGTTTTTTTTTTTTTTTATTTTACTTTAGATTGCTTTTTATAAATGTTATATTATTTTATTTTATGTAATGTTTATTCATTTTATGTAATATTGTTTATTCATGTTACTTTATTCATTTGTCACTTTATATTATTTTGTATTTTTAAGTTTTTTAATTTTATTTTATTCCATTATATTTTGTTTTAAATATGTTTGTATTCATTTTTTTATTTTACTTTGTTATTGTATTCATTTATTTTTTATATATATATTTGGTTTTATGCTTATTTTTTAATTTTACTTTTATTCATTTTATTTTATACAATTTTTTTGTGTGTGTGTGTATATATATATATATATATATATATATATATATATATAATGACTGCCCCACAGTTGTAGAGTCATTCCCATCACAGAATAAACCACATATGAAACATACATATTTGAAGCATTTTTTTATTATTACTCTTTCCACTTTAGTTGGCCAAGTCAAACTTAGCCAACAGCTCTCATACAGTATGTCAATATGAACGTTTTGAGTCTCCTTTGGTGCTTGACTAATGCCGTTTCTGGACCCTGTTTGTAATGCTGCAAAGATGCCTGAACCGAACTGTGTCTGAGCTTCTGTCTTTCTCTCTCCATAGCTACAACAGCGGGACGTGTGTGGATGGTGAAAACTGGTACCGTTGTGAGTGCGCTCTGGGATTCGCAGGGCCAGACTGCCGCATAAGTGAGTGTTAGATGACGCCTGATACTCTTGGCTGTCAGCCCTGTTAATGTGCAAAACAAACAAACAAAAACAAACAGAGCTGGAGCAAAATGCACAGTCTAGCCACCCAATTAGCCAGCCCTCTGGGCAGAGTGCCAACAGCAAAGCAAGCAGCGTCCTCGCATTCTGCAGCGTTGATGTTCACAGCCCCTTGAGAGAAACTGACTCGCAGTGACCGAAAGCCAATCAGCCTAGTTATCCAGCACTGATTACAGAGCTCGGTTTGCTCTTTTAAAAGCTTTCATCTGGCTGCACGAGACATTCCTCAGGCTTTACTGCATCCAAACCTGCAAATAAGCTTGTGACGTTAATGTCAGCTGAGCCCAAGATGATATAGTCCATCAGGATAGGGTGTTCGCTCATACTTTATGAACTCGTCTCAAAGTGATCTCTTTGGGAGTTTTGCATGACACAGAATAAAGACATGATTGCTTAAAATCCTTAAAACTATGAATATTTAACTCAATGATCAAGACCACATGGCAATTTTGTCTTGTTTTAAGCAAAAACAAACCTTAACTCGAAGATATTCTTGGAAAACAAGCCTTTAATATCTTAAGCAGTCTTGCTTTTTAGGCAAATCCATTTTTTTTTAACAATATTTCAATGTTTTTACTGAGAAACAAGACCGTACCTGTTGCTCTTCATGCAATTGGAATATTTTAGGAATTTAAAAGTTCAGAGCATTCCTAAAAGATTCTCTTCATTCCTTCAGATATAAACGAGTGTCAGTCTTCTCCATGCGCAATTGGCTCTACCTGCGTAGATGAAATCAATGGTTATCGCTGCCAATGTCCACCTGGAAGAACAGGACTAGAGTGTCAAGAAGGTGAGAGTCATATAAGCTTGTGCAAAAAGGCTACACACCAAATAACCAAACCGACCTCACCTGTCCCCTCGGGAGACCATCATTTCTTGTTGAAAAGAACATCACGACCTGCATTAACACCTCCAAAATCTTTTCTTTCCTACATAGTAATGACTTAACCTTGCCAACAGTGCCAAAGTTGTCAAAAAAAAAAAGTCTCATCAGTTTGACAGTTCACATCAATTTGATGTACGTGGGCTGCAATGAATATGACAATCTTAAAAGAAATCATGTTAAAAAACAAATGGAAAATATACACACTGCGGGTAAATGGAAATGTAATGCTTCAGTTTTCACTCAAGAAGATCAAGCCGTACCAACCCCTTTCTTGCCATGTCATGTTCTTCTGTTGATGTCGTTCACAGTCATTGGGAGACCCTGTATTGCTAACGGACAAGTAGCTGCTGATGGTGCCAAATGGGAGGAAGACTGCAACGTTTGCCAGTGTCAAAATGGAAAGATTCATTGCACCATGGTAACTTAGCTGCCGCTGCATCGTATTCTTGAGGCATTTAGTAATACTTCTCTTAATTATGCGATCAAAAATGCTTATTTTTGTGTCTCTTTTTTCTTTAGATGTGGTGTGGACCAAAATCATGTCAGGCAGGAAAGGCCAGAAATGGGTGTCCTGCTGGCCAATCCTGTGTTCCCATCAAGGAAGAGCACTGCTTTGTCAAACCCTGTCCTAGTCTCGGAGAATGTTGGCCCCCTGCGCCCCCTTCACCCTCCAAATGCCACGCCAGCTTCTCTTACCAGGACGACAGCTGTGCCAACATCACGTTCACCTTTAACAAGGAGAACATGCCTCAAGTGAGTCATCCTTTCAGAGGAGAACGATTGAATTATGAGCTTTTGAGCTGTTTTCCCCTTCTCCAAACGTCTCCTCCACCCTTTTTTAATTCGGTGAGCGCAGTGGGGCATGAAAGATCAGGTTCTCTTCATCTAGGAGACAACGTTCCTCATGGGTGAAGTTTTCCATGCTGGTTGGATTCTCGCAAGCTTTGTTGTCATATCCAAACGCTTTTTCTTCAGATGAATAAAAGCGCAAGAAATACATCTTGTACAATAAGCTCTGGCTCAGAATCCCTTTCCGAACCAATACATTCCCGAGCTAATATCCCGTAACGGTTTAATACTTAGGCAGTTATTGAATGAGAGCAGAGTTTGAGAAACACCGCTGGCGGCTACCCACCAGCCAGCCCGAATTGCTGAATGAGAGACGAGCGAGTGCAACAAAGGACAGTGACAAGCATAAAAAACAAGTGGTTCTTCTACTAAAGGGCTACAGAAACTAGGGAGGAGTGTATAGGATTAATATTTTACAAGGGAGAGGGACCTTGCCATCTTTGTCTCAACTTTCTCCCAACCGACTAAATCTTTCATTTTGGTCTTTTCACCCTACCCGCACTGCTATTGGAGGCAAACCTAAAAACCGAGAAGTTTTGGGGATTTAAATGCATATTGTGCTAATTATTTTGTTGGAAAGTGCTTAAATATGAACAATCTCATAAGAAGTCTTTCTGTTGTGACAGGGCTTGAGTGTGGAACATGTTTGTAATGAGCTGAGGCACTGGTACCTGCTTAAGAACCTCACAGCAGAGTATGCTGTGTCCATCACCTGTGAGCTATCTTCATCAGCCAGCAACGAGATTCACGTCAGTATTGTAAGTACAGCTTTTCAACCAGTTTAAACGGGTCTAACATTTAAAGATGTTTCTGGAGGGCCACCTTTAGCTCCAACCTGTTACAACACACCTGACAGGAAGTTTCTAGCACTCTAAAAGACCTTGATCAGCTGGTTCAGGTGTTTCTAATTAAGTGGACACCACTTATTTAAAGCAATAGTTTACTCAAAGATGAATGTCATTTACTCACGTTTGTGTCGTTCCAAACCTGTATGACTTTCTTTCTTCTATGGAACACAAAAGATAAGATAATGTTTTTTTTTTTAAGTTCATTGTTTTCTTCATACACAAAGTAAATGGAGTCCAGAGTTTTTTGTGTACCAAAATGACTTACATTTTATGGACAAAAACAGTTGAAACATTCTTCAAAATATCTCAAGAAATAAAAGTACATCTTTTGTGATATTTATGAGTCTACGTTTCCTGTGCAGTCCACAGAAGAGCCCAGGTCAGAGAGGAGTCCTATTAAAGACATTACTGTTCAAATATTTGACTTGGTGAGCAAGCACAATGGTAACAGCACCATCATCAAAGCCATCACCGGCGTACGAGTTCACCAGACACCAAGCCCCAAAATTGGTAAGCAGCTCTCCGTCACACTGGACATTGGGTCCATCTTTGCTAAAAAGTAGTCGAAAATCTAAGTATTAAGGTTTCCACAGTCGTATTAAAATGTATGTCCTTGGTCTGTCTTGCCTGAGCAATGTTTTACTGTCAAAAGAAGCTTTAAGTCATTGAAGCCATGGAATGTTACATCAACTCTGCCAGTTGGATGGAATTTCAATTAGACATCAGGGCCCTCTTTATGCATGCTGTTCATCAAAAATGGCATCCTATGTTTCTGCGAAGCTGCTTAGTCTCTTCTTAACTTAAGAAACCTTTAAACCGTGTGCGCCAGCCTCTGTAGATTGGGCCAGGGGTCAACCAGTGTATGTCTTGTCCAAAATAGGAAAATGTTGCTGTTAAACTCATGTGTGGATTATTTTTTCCTACACCACTTCTGTTTTCAAACTCCAAGGTTTTCCCATACCCAAATGTTGATTTCTTTTTTTGCCATTAGATCAGTCAATAAAATCAAAACTTTTCTTGAAAATGTTACAAATATGAAACAAACATGAATACCAAGAGCACATTTCTAATAAGAGCATGATTTAAACTATTTTTAAAAGATTTCTCATTGTCCTGAATACTGACTTAGGCCCAATCCCAATTCTATTTTATACCCCTTCCCCTAGCCCTCCGCCTACCCCTTCCCCTTGTCCCTTGAAACGGAGTGTCGAGGGGTAGGGGTGAAAATATTCCCCTAAGAATTGGGACACCACTACTATACTGTCACACGTCATCATACGTCGTCTAGCAACTACAATACGCACACCTATACTGGTGTGTGCATTAGAGCCTTTAATTACCGTTCTCCTGTCTCTCTCTCTCTTGCGAATTGGCAATATTTGAGAAAAGGGTTTAGCGATTTATAATTATTGGGGGTACCAGCCCTGCTCAATGTCTATGGTGGTTATCGCCCTGATCAGACATGAAAATATGTTGTGGCACTATCGTGCAGTCTGTAATGATATGATGTTAGCAAACTTTAGCGATTTTTTGCAAACATTTCATGGAGTAACATGACCGTAAATATGAACTCGCGACTGAATGTAATATAAAACAAATGATTACTTTTCGTTAAAATCTTTATTAATGCCAAAAATGCTTACATTTATGTGTCTTTTTGTTCGCTCGGGCAGCCATGTTGCCGCTGAAGCCGGTTTACGCTGAGATAATTCATACCCCTTCGTTTGAAGTGTGGTCCCGAAAAATCTTCATTTGAAGGGCTATCTAGCCCTTCCCCTTACCCCTACCCCTCCAACCACAAGAGAATCGAGACACCCCTACCCCTTCACGTGAACGCGCGAAACGGTTGGGGTAGGGGAAAGGGGAAGGGCTAAGGGGTAGAATTGGGATTGGGCCTAACTGTCTCACTGGTTCTTCTGTCCCCAGACTACTTGGTTCCTCTGCTCAGCTCCATCTTCATCGTGCTCTGGATCCTCGCCCTGGCCTCGGCCTTCCTGTGGTGTATTCACCACCGGCGGAAACAGAACACCCACAGCAACACAACTACCTCAGCTACAGAGGACAATACCACCAATAACGTGCGTGAGCAGCTCAACCAAATCAAAAACCCCATCGAGAAACATGCGACCCACGGCGTGGCCATAAAAGACTACGAGGGGAAGAACACCATCATTGCCAAAATTAGGACGCATATCTCTGAGGTGGAGGAAGAGGAGATGGACAAACACCTGCAGAAAGCGCGCTTCACCAAACAGCCGGCCTACACGCTGGTGGAGCGGGAGGAGTGTGCGCCCAACAAAAACCCAAACTGGACTAACAAACAGGACAACAGAGACTTGGAGACGGCACAAAGCTTAAACAGGATGGAGTATATCATATAGCAGGCAGCTGCGTTGCCGTGCGACCGAACCCCTGTTGCACTTACCGGTCATTTGGCAGGGTCTCGGGGGGGGGGGGGGGGGGGGGCTTCTTAAAACTGTTGCGTCGTGTTCTGGACTCCAAGGCTGTTATTTGCCTAGAATCCTGTGTTAATTTAAGTTTTGACAAGCTGGCTTCACACTGGCAATTGTAATAGTTGCTGTGGACGGCTGGAAAACCCAAATGCTGCGTTTCGCATCCAGTGTTTTCCTTCAAAAAAGAAAAAAAAAACACATTTCAAATGTCTTTATTTTTGTGGATACGTTTGAGTATCTCTGAAAATTTTGCATAGTGTTTGCAAATAGTTTTAAGTGTTATTTTCGTTCATAATGACAATGCTCTCACAGCTAAAGTAGTTGTTTCTTCCTTATCCAGCAGCTGTGTGGAAACTCTCTCTTGTTGGTTTTACTTCTAGTTCTGAATTGAAACTACCTTCACAGCTACGCACCACAGCAATTGTCGGAAATGAGTATGAAAAAAGAAAAAATATATATTTATTATTTTTCTTTTCTTGGGGCGGGATAGGTCGATCAGCTTTCTGCTGCCAATATGAAGAATTGTGTCAATTTAGTGTAGATATGTATATTTTTTTTAATTAATCACTGTGTATATTTGATTTATTAACTTAATAATCAAGAGCCTTAAAATATCATTCATTTTTATTTATATGTCCTGTCTAGTTTTGAAGGTTTTGATAGCTTTGTTCAGACGACATTTGTTTCATGTTTCACATACCAAAATTTCAAAGAGAAAAAGCAGTCTATTTAAAAAAAAAAAACAAGATGGGCATTTGTGTGCCTAAGATTTTTTTTTTTCTTTCTTTTTATACATTGTCAGATATTTCAATATTTGAAACTTCTAATGCATGTATTTTGGCAACTCTTACCTGCTCAATGCAGGTAATGTCAACATCATGGCTGCTTTTTGTTTTGATACCTGGTGGCAGACACATTGCTTGCCACGGATGAAAAAGAAAAAAATAAATAATTAAAAAACCTAAAATACAAGGGAACACGAGTCTTTTAGTTGATTGTTGGTAAACCTGATTCACACAAATAATTTCTCTTCAGCTTCGGTTTGCAGTATGTCATAAGCTAGGCTGTGAATACTTGAACAGTAGGGGGCCAACGGAAACACTGTAGATGACTGCCTTGCTTTCAGGAGTCCATTTCTATTGCTGTGCACATGTAGTGTTCTTTTAGTTTCTCTTTTATATCAAGGCTCTCTAAAACACCAAACCGACATGCTTATCACATTTGTAAATTCTGACATTCTGAGATCATGGCAATATTCAATGTTCATATTTGACCTTATTGTAAATTAGTTTTTTAGTTTGTTCCTGGCGATATTTTTGGAATGTTATATTTATTAAACATTTTGTATAAAAGGAAAATTAAACGCTTGTTTTTGATTTGTGCTCCAATGTGCTGCTTAAGGAGGAGCTGAATCCTCTCATACGCTGACGTAATGTTATGTGAGGCACAAGGTCTGTCTAAATGTATTTACGTGGTACAACCGTGCGGGTCTGATTGTACCCGGTACCATGTGAAGACTGACGCCGCGACTAAACTACCCTTCCTACATGATGAATGAGGTATTCAGTAAAATAACTGCAGGGCAAAAGGCAAAGCTTATGGTGATGAGAAGAAGAAAGGGGTTTCCCAATATTTTCCAGTCATGTATCATGTAAATTCATCATTTACTTATGCATTAGTGACTTTCTTCTGTGGTATGCAAAAAAAAAAGACAGTTTGAAGAGTAAGGTTGCTGTTTTCCATGCACAATGAATGAGGACTGGAGATTTCAAGGTGCAAAAAGAACACAAAGACATCATCAAAGTGGTTCATACAACTCATGCCCTATATTCAAAGTCTTCTGAAGTCATGTGATAGCTTTGTGAGAAATTTAATTGAACGTTCACTCTAGCTTTTCTTATAATGAGTGAAATAAGTCCAATTTGTGAACCAATCATTCTTGTGAGTCACAACTTTTCAATCATTCAGTTGATCCAGTTCATAATACCTGTCTGAATGATTTATGAATCTGAGATAAACTTGCTGACTCAATTTGGTTGAAGCAGAGGAATATCAGTGAAAAACAATTTAAACTTCAGTCTGGCTTTTTATAGCTTCTGAACACTTTGGATATAATGCACAAGTAACTTGTATGATTATTCTTTTGTGCTCTGAAGCTTGAAATCATCAGTCTCCATTCATTGTAATTGCATCAAAATGAGTGCTCAGCACAGCCTCCAGAATTTCCTTTTGGTCTTCCACAGAAGAAAGGATGTTGAACGGGTTTGGATTGGGTTGATGACATTTTCTTGACCTTAATCAAAATGTCATAAATCAAATCTTCAATCGAAAACGACAGACTTCTCCTTGGTGATGTATGCTGAATTTCTCCAATCATTTAGTCCACTTAAACCTTAAACCTCACCCATCTCAAAATTTAACCAACAACCAATAAATAGACGTTCCCAATCTACATTTTTTTTTCTTTTTCGATAATCTGTTTCACTTGAATGTAAGTCAAAATGCGGAAGAAAGGATCTGTTGCTACTAAATTTACATCACAACTTTAAGCTTCAATTTGCTGAATGTTGATCTCCAATGTTATGTCATTCTGAGCACTAGATAATTCAAAGTAATAAAAAAATGAATGTCTTTATTATTAATAATTAAGTAATAGTAAAACATGAGTTATATTGTAAGGCAGTACAGTATATTGCATAAACAAAGTGATGATTTCATATATTCCGTGGACATTTAGTTCACAATTATCTCACTACAAAAATTGTATTGATTCAAATTTTATTACATAACATCAGAACATACAGTGAAATTATTTTAAAATGTGTTCTAACTCCAAACCAGAAGCATTCCGACTGCAGCGTTATGGGATTATTACAGCACAATGCTTGTATATTCTGATAACGTTTTTATAACACATATCTATTATACTAAATACATAAACATCAAGTGATTTGTAAGCACGGCTGGAAAATAAAGCATGTGACTCAACAAATTTATGCCCATACATATAATCATCCTGCCATCACGCACTACATCAATGTCGACTGCACCCGTGATTAGCCAAATATCGAACGCGAGCACCACTACAGCGTTCCATAACGTTGTCAGTCATCCTGCAGCAGACTTTTAGCTGTTACGAAAAGCAATAACACATTTACAAATAATAACCGCAGGGAGACGGCAGTCGGCTCCAATGGTGAAAACCCCTGATCACTTAAGGAACGAGGTGTATGTGAGAACACAGCGAAATCAATCATGTGCTCAGCTGAAGCTGGAAGAGTGGAGATTTCAGACGGATGGAGCCAGAGATTTGGGCTTGAAGCCACAGTGTGCTCAATGGCTCCCGCTAGTCTGAAATACAAATCTTGCACCGAAAACGTGAACTACATTCGTGTTTTTGTTTAGAGTGAAGTTACTGTTTGCTTGAGTTCCATTTAAGCTGTTGCTAGTGGAGTCTATTCAAACATTTGAGAGCTTCTTGGTAATCTAATTCAAGCGTTTGAGCAGTTTTGTGTTTTTTACTTTAAAGGGAGAAGGGAAGTACTGTATGTGCAGAGACTGTGTGTGGTGAACTCTTGTGCAACCGCCGCTGACAGACAGTATTACAGTAGAAGTGTGTACTGTAACCTCCATCGTGGTGGCGTCAGACATCCTCTCCCGTTCTGTGCCGTTTCATACATAAAATGCAACTCAAAGTGCTTCACAAGCATAAAATCAATTAAAATCAATCAACTATAAAAGATTCACAATGTAAAATAAAGCATATGGTTTGACCTCAATATCAATATAAAATAATAAAGCAATGATAAAAGAATCATAATATAAAATAAAACATACAAACTGACATACAAATAACTTCAAACCATATTATTATACTGATAAGCAACTTTAAAAAGATATGGTTGTAGAAGATATGCAAAAGGTTGTAGGTTTGGACCCAATAGTGCATGTGATGGTGATGATAAATGGAAACAAGGAAGATAGAATGGCCTGTAATCCATTTTCTCATCTTTGAGCTGAGGCGTTGTGAGCAAGTCATGCTGAATGAGTTCATCAATGAGTGAATGAATCACATAAGGAAGGTGCACCTTGCAACATGTGACTGTGGCACAATCTGTCAGATGACCATTAACGCTGTACTCTTTTGTTTAATATTAAATGAAGACAAAAATCTCACAAGATAGGATCTTTGTTGCAAGCCAAGTCTTTATTTATATGTATTCCTGTGGCTCAACCAGTATAGAATGGCGCTAGCAATGCCAAGGTCATGGGTTCAGTTCCTAGGGAATGCATGAACAGAAATAGTAACCTTGAACCAAAGACTCTGAAAGTTGCTTTGGATAAAATTATCTGCCAAATGCATAAATGTACTTCTACTTCCAAATAAAGCAGCATTTCTATCACTTGTCAAGACAACAAAATCATTACTTGCAGGCAAATTGGTGCAAAATAAAAATGGAAGCCACTGTGGCTCTTTTAGAAAATGCAATAAATTATTTGCGGTTTAAAGCAAAACACTCTAATGAACTTCATGATTGCTAGCAATCGACAGCAGATGCCTTGTGACTGGGAGCATGTCAAAAATGGGAAGTTAGTAGCAGCCAATCATTTTGACATTTCAGAATGACCAAGCAAAATTTGAGATGCAATGTGATTATTTTATGTGCATGTCTTCTTACTAAATAAAAACATTTGTGCACATCAAGCGCGAGTATGTGTTTTTATGTGAATTTTGGAAACTGTATTTGCATCTTAGTGTTTAAATCCAGCATTATTATGATATTCCAAAATTCACACTACTTGGCGATATTACCAAAATCTTACAAGTAATTTTCTCACAATATATTCTCATGATATATTACAATGTAGTTATTTTTTCTAGAAATAAATACGTTTGTAATAATGCCAAAATTACCCAAAACAATGCCAGTGTGTGAGTAACGAATTTAGTTTTTTGTGATGACAACACTGCAACCTCACAAGAGCGTAAATGCAATAGAAACAATAATACAACATTTATACCAATTGTCAAGTTTTTACCGGTTTATCATGTCTACCAGAAAACCCAGGAACCAAGGAAACCCAGCGACAGACAGAAAGAGCCAACTCATTCAAAGCTCTTTTCCCACGAGCTGTTTGAAAGCAGCAGGTTTAGCAGGACTGCACATAAATCAGTGCTGCTTCACTCTAAATGGGCTGATCAATAGCTAGTGGGAAGGTCCACTTTAAGGTGCAGGGAAGGGTAATGCATGGGCAGATCTGAGAAAACAAGAGTCTATGAGAACCCTAGAGACTCTCTGTGGTATGTGTCCACCCACAGAGACAAGTATTCATAGGAAATCATGTTGTAACGTGGGCCGCTAATGTTTAAAAACAATCCATTGCCAAAGTCGGAGGGAGCAAGCTGCTGTCTCATCTGTAGACTGTGTTCCATCCATGACCACCGTTTGTCGAACTCTCTCCTACACAAACTCCCCCCAACTTACCTCCGCCCACTGCAACCAAGAATGGATGGTTTTTAGGGGGATATCCAGACACACTAGCACGCAGAAACACACCCATACTCACTAACGATAAGTCCACAGAAAATAAATACACCCAGCGAGCGTGAACGGTACAGCACACATACACACACTCGACAAAAACATGGAGGATAGGGGAGGAAGAACATTTGAATTTCAATACCTTCATATGCATTTTACAAACCTTTAGAAAACAGATGAAAGAGGCAGCAACAATGGACCAGTGTTTCTTTCTCAGAGAGAAAGCAATTCTCTCATGTATCTTAGTAAAGATACTGTTACAAAATAATTATATTTCAAATAAATGCTGTTCTTTTGAACTATCTATTTATCAATGAATTCTGATAAAAATTTATTGGGTTTCCACAAAATATTTAGAAGTGTTTGTTTTTGATATTGTTAAAGAGCAGGTCATATGGTATTTTAAAGTGTCCTAATATTGTGTTGGAGTCCCCTACAACAGGTTTAAATACATCTAAGGTCAGAAAACATTGTAATTTTCTCAGAATATACATTTAATATTAGAATCATTTTTCAATGATTTCGAAATGATTAGTTCGAATCGGTTCTGAGCTTAAGGTCTGTAAACCCCTCCCTTCCATAAGCCTACTCTGCTCTGATTGGTCAGCTGGCCAAGTCTGTTGTGATTGGTCTTTCCGTATACAATGCGTGTTGGAAACGAATCGCCCATTACCATAATTCATTTTTTGCTCCGGAGGGTTTCTTGTAAACAAAGATGCTGTAAGTTTACAAAAATGGCAAGCACAACTTATTTAAGACGTTTCTCAGTGGTAAGTTTAAACTTTATATGTGGTACTTTACGTGATTTGACAGCAATTTTATTGCATTCATTATTATTATTGACAAGCATTTAGCGAATCCCGCGTTGAACTTGCCAAGATTTGAGAAGCAGTCCTCGGTAAAATGACGAGCACACAACAAAATGTTCGACTTGTATTGCTGTGGGATCGTGGAAAAAAATGAATTTTAACCACTGATTCTTCACATCATCATCTTTCGGCAATGAAAACAAAACAAACTTGCTTTCACAGCACAGTCTTCTCAACATGATGTAAACACACTAACTAGCGGAAGTGTTTTTGGGCAGGTAAGAGTTTACGTTTTTCGTGGGCAGGCTGGGATTATGCAAATGTGTTACCTTGTGACGTATATAGGAAAATATGATGCATCGTTAAAGCGGTTCAGAGTCGACTCTTTCTTTTGAGAGACAATATCTTTATTTATCATGCACTTTTTTGATTAACAACTTTGCAGACTGTTTACATTGAAGTATAGCTACGTTACAAACTGCAAAAAATATATTTTTCGAAAACCCATATGAACTGCTTATTAATAAGGTTTATTGAGCACCAAATCAGCATATTAAAATGATTTTACAATGATCATGTCACACTGAAGACTGGAGTAATGGCTGGTGAAAATTTAGCTTTGCCATCACTTACATATTTTAAAATAGAAAATTATTTTAAATTGTAATAATATTTCACAATATTATTGTTTTTACTGTATTTTTTATCAAATAAATGTAGCCTTGGACAACATAAGATGTTTACTTAAATGTTTTAATCAAAATTTGTGTCATTAATATTTTAATTACAGTTTTATTTATTAAAGCAATAAGGCATTGGAGTAAATAATGAATTAATATTATTAATGTACTTATTTATATTTTTTAATATTTATAATAATTACAAATAATACAAAACATTAATAATTTATAATTAATAATAATACATACATATTTTTTTTTAAATATACAATTGAATAAATTGTGAAAACAGTGACCTCTGAATGGGATTTTGTGACACACTGTCCAGCACTATATACATAATATGGCACAGTCTTTTGTACCTTGTTAATTCAGTAGCCATGAGATCCATCTACTATGAATAATGTGCTGAGATCATTTAGAACATTAATGCTTGGAGAGGCTAAAGCAAACCACAACACCCAGACATTTTTTTTTAAGTCTGAACATTGTCAAACCAAACAAAATGAAACACTGGGCCGAATACCGAATACCGAACACGGTTTTTCACATTTTTTTCAACCATGTATTTTTCCCATTTTTTTTCCCCATTGCATAAATTAAATAGCCAAAATGTGCTTTTTACGGTTTTGTCTTGCTTTTCAAAGAAAAAAAATCAATTACAAAACAACAATTAAAAAATATTTAACACTGAACATTTTTAACATTCTAGCAGACACTATACCAACCAAGCACAATTTAACTTCAAATTAATAAGTTAGTAAAATAATATTTTTTGGCCATCAGACCTCCTTCTTGAATCAGGCATATATTTTTTTACTGTACAATTAAAAGCAGTCTTGCTAAGAAGAGACTTCTTCTAAAACATTAGAAAATATTACAGATCCTAATTTAAACACTATGTGTGAATGTTATAATAAATGTATTAACAGAGCTGTTGTAATTAATAATATCATAACTATTGTCTTACTTTTTTTTATTTTACAGAACAACAGTAAAATTACAATGTTGATAGAGTTCTTGCTTTTTCTCAACTTTTTCATTTTAAATCAATTTTAATTTATTTTAAAAGTTTTTATTTATTTATTTTAGGATTATTTTAATTCATTTTATGTAAAGCACTTTGAATTACCATTGTGTATGAAATGTGCTATATAAATAAACTTAATGAGTCTCATTACGAATACGTCGTACGTATCGCATTGTCACATGCCTTGTAAAAATTCATAACAATGTGACTGAGCAACTGACGAGTAACACTGTTTAGCGCAGATTTTCCTTGCGCTTTGGACTTTGAACCCTGGTTAACAAGCAGATAGCGCGGTGAGTTCGTGCAGCGCTGTCAGAATACATGCAATGCGTGCGTGTATTAGAAAACATGACGTTCTGCAGTTTATTTACTAATTGTTTAAGGCCATTTCGTGATTTCAATCATCATACAAGTAACCAGCAACAATCACCCCTTCCTCTTCTCATCGAAGACATGCTCTGCAGTACTAAACAGTCTCTTGCTGTCGGTGCTTGTAATGATTTTTTTCGTCTTTCTCGGACAGTTTTAAATGCTTCACACTGCTGTGCTGACATGTGTGCTGCATCATAAAGAGTGCGCATCTCTCACTCTTCGCTGGTTGCCATTCGATCGCGTCACGTCATTGTTCGGTACAATTTATTTGGTCTTTTCTCTTATTCGGCCGAACACCGAAAAAGCTTTTTTTGCTATTTTCGGCTGAATAATTTCGGTTGCCGAACATTTGGTGCATCCCTAAATAAGAGAGAAACTAGAGCTTAGACTCCGTACAATGCGTGTCACCAATACAAAGAACACGAGGAAGTGTATTTGCCTATTCTGTGAATACCAAAAGAAACTTTTTCTTCTCTTAGTGATAAAAGACATGAATGGTGTATGTCTTCTGTAAGTACCTGTCAGAACAATGCTCCAACCATCTAAACCAGAGCACTGACATGAAGAGTATCCATAAAACATAACCACTCCTGAAACCCACCTCTTTGTTTCTGTGGAGACAAACCAGATTAGGTGACAGTGAGTTCTTGAGGGCCAAGAAGCTCTTGAAATGACAGTTTTCTGTGGCTTGCTGTTAGAAAAAGTGAGAAACGGAGATAGGAGAGGAACAAAGAAAGGATAAAGTTATGTCCATAACCACTGTAGCTCTCCCCAAAGGAGAGGAGTCTGTAAAAACACATCTGCCCTGAGCTTTGATCCGCCGCTTCATTACAAGGCTGCTATCTGCCCCATTCTTCCATCACACATCTAGAAGTACAGACGCGGCAACATCAAAATACTGAACTTTCTATCTTTTGTGGATCAGAAAAGAAAGACACTAAGGATGTTATTGTACAGACACATTTTTCAAATTATCTTTTTTTATTTTCCACAGAAGAAAGTAAGTCAAATAGGTTTGGAATGATATGAGGGTAAGTAAATGATGACAGATTTTTTTCATTTTTGGTTGAACTATCCCTTTAAATGAAAGTACTGTACTTATTTAAATAGTAGAGTTAAAAGAGTTGGAATCATTTTATTGTAACAAAAGGTACTTTTAACTAAAAAAGCTTAAGAAGAATCTATAAAATCCATATGATTCCAATTCCTAACTTAGACTGTAGTGTACATTCCAATTCAAAAGTCAAATGTTCAAAACCCCAAACTTTTAAACAGTAGTGTACAGTATGATGTGTGACCAAATACAGACCAATTTACAGTAAGGACACTCTGCTATGACACCTTCTCGAGGTGTTTCAGGAAGTGCATTAAAAGGAAAAGGAAGAGACGGCTGTTGTCTCAGATGTGATGACATGATTCTGTGCTGACTGTGCACCCGCATTGGGTTTTTGCTACGCAACAGTGAAGGATCGCTTTACCCACTTCAGACCACAAGATGTGAATCACTCAAGGAACCGTTAATCTTGTTCTGACAGGGGATACAAGTCACCTTCCAGTTCATGAAACACCCCTTCTAGGGTTTGAACTGGTGCACATAGTACCTACCACATATCTTTTTCACACTCTCTCTTGCTCCAAGAAACCACACGTTATATCACAGTTCGCTGTCGGAGTGTAACCTTAAGACCTCTGGATAGGTGTTATGGCAATCCTGTGCGGCTGACATAAACTGTGTTTTGCAAACTGGGCACTAAATCAAATGGAAGGACCACAGACAAATTCCTATACTGCCTCAAAACATGTGGCGTCATTCAGACTCTCACTGTCAAGCTCTGCGGTGAGAGAAACTCGCCATAAACATATGACAACACTGGAAGAACAAATTCACTGAGCCATTATCATTTTCAAATTGAAATTCTGCATTGTATGTGACTCGTACAGCTGAGCTGCATTTCTTATTAAGATTCATAACTTTCCTGGCTAACTTCAAGCAAAAAAGAAAGAAAGAAAGAAACTGTAGGAAAAGGCTCCCAGTGACAAATTAGAGCGGAGCAACTGAAATAATTGTTTTGTCATGAGAGAAACTCCAGCTCACTCACTTTCAGTCTGCCAAATAGCGAGAGCACCACCGCAAGCTCCTGCTAACCCTTCCTCACAGCATATACAAGCACAGAGAACCACATCCTGATGAGGGGAATGCAAAAACAAGAACCCTGCGTCCCTGAACTGGAAAAGCGGTTACACAATGTGAACTTTTCACTGTCGAACTGGATAACTTCACTCAAATTATTACAATTCTTGCTTTCATTGAAAGCCAAAGCAACGAAGGCAAAAAGGGCTGAAATAAAACGTCTCAAAGAAAAGCAATGGCAAATGATTCAATCCGAAAAAGTACCGACATTAATGGCAGGACAGATTGTCTTCATCCTTGATGTCCACCCAAGGTGGGCGGCTCTGTGCATATTCCCTGGATTCTATTGGAAGATAGAGTAGGATCAACCAAGAGACTCACAGGGAAGAAGAGTACATGAAAAGATTTGAAGATCTGAGTTGGGCGGAGACACAATAGATGAGTACTCTGGACACACAGCAGGAAGTCTGATCAAGGATGCTTTCACTTGGACATTCATGGCTCCAGAGATCCTACCACTGAGTATCCTGTTGAACCAAATCTTCATACCCACACACAACTGTTGCCATAAAAGTGGGTGAGTAAGAGGGCATATGTGTGAGCCAAGTAAAACTGTGGTCTTGTTTCCGAAGCAAAATACATAGTGTACCAGTGATACAACTCATGATTTTAGAATACAAATCCTGCATTCAATTTCCTATAGCTTCAAGATGAATAATTCTATAATATCTAGGGATGTACAAAACTACATATTTTCAAAACTGATTTAGTGCACTGCCTGAATGACCTGACAACAAATAAGTCTTAAAGGGTAGTGGGTGAACATTAAAGAGATATTTCACCCAGAAAAGAATATTCTGCCATCTTTTACTCATGTTGTTCCAAAACAAAACGACTTTGTGAAACATAAAGAAGAAAGATATTTTGATAGATCATCAAAGCAAGCCGTTCTAGTCCATGTTGCTTTAAATGCTAATGAGCTCTGCTGACCCCACCCCGCTCTTCTGTGGGGTGAGAGTAGGGGTGTTTATGGCATTATTTTAATGACAATTGTCGAGAGTGCATAATTGTAGCGCGCGCGCGGATTTCTTTTGCTCTCGCACAAAACCGGACACGCGCACTCAGATACACGCTGCTCTCTCACAAATCTCTCTGTGCTCATAAGCTATAGATATTAATTATTTTCGCACCTGAATTAAACGTTGCCAAAAGTTATCATTATGCACTAGTCTAAAAAGTAACCTAGTCTCAAAACAGATTTGTGCATGGCCTTTCCTTGATTTTTAATTGTTGTATTTTTGTTTTAACATAAACTGGTTATTGTAGCTACTTTGTTTTACTATATCTCTTTTATGTTTGTATTTTGATCTTTTCTGCGAATGCACATATGCATCTCTTTGTAAAGTAGGCTACTTTGTATTCACTGTTTTAAAAGTTGCTATATAAATAAAGCTTAAACAATCAGACCTCCACAACTGACCGATGAAAATACTATATGAAATCTAATTGGCTGAGTGAACTGAACCTGGAATTCTTTTGACAATCAAAGATGGATCTTTAATTTCTTTCCAGTTTAATAATATTTAGCAATGTTAATGAAATGCAGCCTATATAAATGGCTAGGAATTGGGTGCTTGGATGATTTGTACATATAACCTCTGTCCAACTGGTTGGTCTCTGAGCAATTTATCTAAAAACAACATATTATAGCCTATGGCCCTAAAGACTT
>NW_015536481.1:270514-272021 GCF_001515605.1 Sinocyclocheilus anshuiensis
AACATATAAAAACAACATATTATAGTCTATGGCTCTAAAGACTTCATATAAAAGATCAATGTTATGTCATCATATGTCAGATACCTCAACTGAATTTAAAATCATTGCAATAAATTCTCAGTTGGTATGATGACAATAATAAGTAACAACTCCTCAAATCAACATCAAATGCAAAAATAGATGTAAATGATGCAAGATATAATACAATAAATGCTCTAATAGCATCGCTGTTTGCACATTTATTGGGAGGCTTTTTTTTTTATCCAGTGTTTGTTCAGTTCTGATTTTTTTTTTCATGACAATCCACTTAATATTAGCTACACATTCAATGGCACTCTCCTCTAAAACAATAGTGCATCTGACCCATATCTAAATAGTTCTGTCTTAAATTAGAAGATTTAAGATTCAGGTGCGAAAATAATTCATATCTATAGCGCATGAGCACAGAGACATTTGTGAGTGCACAGGACACAGTTTGAGTGAGAGATTCGCGCTCGCGCATTATATTAAAGGGGTCATATGATGCGATTTCAAGTTGTCCTTTCTCTTTGGAGTGTTACAAGCTGTTCGTGACACCAAATACACAAAATAATGATCTTTAAAAAAGCATCATATGACCCCTTTAATGTACTTTCACGCTACAATAATGCGCTCTCGACATTAGTCATTAAAATAACACCACAGGTGTTCGGTTCCAGGTTTTTCGGAGTCGACTCCGACTCCCGACTCTTGTGGGCGGAGCCTATCTGGAGGCAGAAAATGACGATTTTCAAGTGGCAGTCTGGAGCCATGGAATAAAATAATTAAAAAAAGGTACATTTGATTTTATATTTCAAAATTCTGACTTTATTATCGCAATTCCGAGATTATATCTCACAATTCTAATATGGAAAAACAATGTCATTCTCTCTTTTTAAAAGTAGAGTAAGCATAACAGTTTTCATCCATAGTATGTCCATTTAAACGTCTGCGTTTAGCTTCAAATGGCGTCTTTGACGACAGTATTCTATAAAAATTATTTGCATTCCGATCTTGACATCAAAAGGCACAAAAATATTTTTTTTCTTTTACTCCATGGATTTTACCCATGACGTAACTGTGACGACTACTCTGAATTGGTCTATAGAAAATGAGTGTGGTGAACTGAAGAGGAGAAGCACCAACATGCAGCTGGAAATCTGAAGGGTCTGGAGTGATTCTGGATGAAGAAATGGTCTCTGATATCTTGTCAGATGTTCTCCAAACTCATTAGGCATTATAGGTAAAGACTCAGAGCTATTATCTTGGCAAAAGGTTGATGCAAAAAGTATTGAATAAAAGGGTACCATTAATTGTGGCCAACATGTATTAGAGAAAAGCATTTATTTCATAATGAGATGTCCCCCCATTTTAAATTCTTATTCTTTAATGAAAGGTTATATTTTTGTACATTTTTTTTTAAATAAAAGATCAATAGGATTAACAATGCAGATTTATTTTCACAGCCTTTTTTGATCATATTTACCAA
>NW_015536481.1:272192-273736 GCF_001515605.1 Sinocyclocheilus anshuiensis
ATTTCCTGAAAAAAGGTGATTAATGTTACGTGTAAAATAACTTTTTGGAATGTGCTTACAATTTATGTTGTATATGATTTTAGCTTCTTTCATTTTAGTTCGCTGACAGATCATCTCGCCTCCATTCCCGCCGAGGCCTGGTTTTACTACGAGTCTGGCACTGAAGTCTGAAGCAGCCACATTTGGGCGGTTTTCTACTCAAATGAGAGAATTCATCAAATGGTAAATTTCTATTTGTTTTTGAAAGCATTGAGTGTGGCATTTAGCTGTTTCCATGCTTTGAAACGGTAATAGTGGGACTGTTAAACATTACGCGCTAACGATTTCGTTTTTGTGACGCATGACACCGTGTTGAAGTGTCTGTCTCGCCCGCTGCAAACGAGCAGTCTTTCTGCAGACAGAGCTGGCATAACACGGGACTCATAACACCGTGTTGAAGTGTCTGTCTCGCCCGCTGCAAACGAGCAGTCTCTCTGCAGACAGAGCTGGCATAACGCGGAACATTTACCAGTCATTTGATTGACGTTATCTAATGCAAAACTGAAATTAGAGCGCGTTTAAAAGCTTACATTCGCCATAGGCTTAAGTGTGAACTGCGTAATCTGTACGTTGCTTGTTCTCAGTGCTGAATATCATGTCTGTCATGTCGTCATATCTGCGTCAAGACACAAACGCGCTACCATCAAGTTTTTCTTATGACAATTAAGTTTATGCAAGCATCGTGAAAGTGAGTTAAAGGTATGTTAAACTGTAAATCTGTCAGTCTTTCAATTTCCTAAAGTGCCCACTGGCAGAGCATGCAGGTACTTTAACTTGAAACCAGTCTTTATCAATTCATATGGCATGCTATTTTGGGTTAAATGTCCTACATATTTCTAGATATACAAAGTTAAGTTTTAATGGAGAAATATGTCTGAATCTATCTGTATTTTCTTTTCACATTATAAATAATAAATTAATAGTAAGATAAATTCTTAACACATGTTAATTTATTCTAATGTAGTACACTGTTCATTTTAAGATGCCTTATTACTCATGTTACATGTTACTCATTATACAAATGTATTTAATAATCAGATTAAATAAACACTTAAATTGTTTCAGGCCTCCATCCTCCATGTGCACAATGTTTAATTTAATTGACCCTAGAAAAAAATAAAATAAGTTTACGATTTGACACCCGTATTATAGACAGTTCTCAGCATACTCAAAATTAGGGGTAATCACAATTATTTTACCATATTTAAAGTCCTAATGTAAATTTAAATTACTGAAATAAGTGTTTGTTTTTTATCCTTTTTCAATAGAATTGGCCCAGACTTCTGCAGTGTCAACTACAATGCGCAAACTGTGAGTCTGCAACATTAAGCAAAACGCTTAATGTTGTATAATAACGGACTATGATAAAGACAATTCAGACAATTCAGTGTCTTGTTGTTGACTCAAAGTATATACAGAACAGCAATTATGAACGTGCATTATGAAATGCATTAAGTGATTTTAAAAGGATCAACTCCGTACAGGCAAGCAGACGAGCCCAGAAC
>NW_015536481.1:276571-288869 GCF_001515605.1 Sinocyclocheilus anshuiensis
ACACCGTGTTGAAGTGTCTGTCTCGCCCGCTGCAAACGAGCAGTCTCTCTGCAGACAGAGCTGGCATAACGCGGAACATTTACCAGTCATTTGATTGACGTTATCTAATGCAAAACTCTGAAATTAGAGCGCGTTTAAAAACTTCCATTCGCCATAGGCTTAAGTGTGAACTGCGTAATCTGTACGTTGCTTGTTCTCAGTGCTGAATATCATGTCTGTCATGTCGTCATATCTGCGTCAAGACACAAACGCGCTACCATCAAGTTTTTCTTATGACAATTAAGTTTATGCAAGCATCGTGAAAGTGAGTTAAAGGTATGTTAAACTGTAAATCTGTCAGTCTTTCAATTTCCTAAAGTGCCCACTGGCAGAGCATGCAGGTACTTTAACTTGAAACCAGTCTTTATCAATTCATATGGCATGCTATTTTGGGTTAAATAATGTCCTAAATATTTCTAGATATACAAAGTTAAGTTTTAATGGAGAAATATGTCTGAATCTATCTGTATTTTCTTTTCACATTATAAATAATAAATTATTAGTAAGATTAATTCTTAACACATGTTAATTTATTCTAATGTAATACACTGTTCATTTTAAGATGCCTTATTACTCATGTTACTCATTAAAAATTATACAAATGTATTTAATAATCAGATTAAATAAACACTTAAATTGTTTCAGGCCTCCATGTGAATATTGCACAATGTTTCATTTAATTGACCCTAGAATGAAGTATGTAAAAAATAAATAAATAAATAAGTTTACGATTTGACACCCGTATTATAGACAGTTCTCGGCATACTCAAAATTAGGGGCAATCACAATTATTTTACCATATTTACATTACATTAAATTACTGAAATAAGTGGGGTTTTTTATCCTTTTTCAATAGAATTGGCCCAGACTTCTGCAGTGTCAAGTGAAGGAAGCTCCTCTCATAAGATTGCAAACTGTGAGTCTGATGACACTGCAACATTAAGCAAAACGCTTAATGTTGTATAATAACGGACTATGATAAAGACAATTCAGTAGCCTATATGTCTTGTTGTTGACAGTGCTCTCTGCAAAGAGACGGTGAGTCGTGCGCCTTCACACTAGAGTTTATGGTACGTCAAATACAGCTACGCTGCACATCTATTGAGATGAACTGAAAAATAGCACAGATCGCTTGACGGTGAGTGAAAGTCAGAGTGCTCGGCGAGTGAAAATATATCTGTGCTAATCATATACTCAGCCTCCAACTCACACACTGGCGAGTAAAATCTGAGAATGTATTATCCATTGGCTAATATTAGACATCATTTAGTCGCCAGAGTGAAGATTTAGTCGCATATGTGAGTGATTTACTCGCAATGTAGAGGGTTGCCTAGTAACGAGCAGACTGTAAACTTCAGCCGCGAAACTGGCTAACTAACACATTATTAGGAAAGGCGATTTGCAAAGATTCATTAAAAAACCCTTATACTCACTTCTTCTGTTGATGAAGCTGGATCACGAATGATTCGCGAGAACTTAAACGCATTTAGGCAGATCGGGATCGGCGCATTCCCTTCAAAAACGAAAGTAACGTTAATCCTCTGCGTCTTCAGCGGCTCAGATGTCGGGAGTAAATGACGACTGCTTGTGATGTGCACACACACTTCCAACACACATTTATGTTCAAACAACTTGTAAAGTGAATTTTGCATCCGATGACCCCTTTAAAGATAATCAGAAGCATTTTTAGGGGGCATATACAAAAGACACAACCTTTAGATTTTAGAAAGGGTGTCCTTGGCCTCAAAAAGCAGATATGAAAACCCCTGATATAAGCTGCCCACAATTATCTTTTTAAGGTTCAGTAGTGTATGTGGGCATGTAGTAATATTTTAAAGAAATAATTAATATAAATGAACTAATTTCAGTTATGTAATTCTTAAAAAGCAGTTAAAATGTTCATTTGCATATATAATTATAATAATGCATATTGTGATTGCCTATTTATCTTTACATTTTCATAAATAATGTTGAATTAATTGATATGGTATTTAAGATAAAATCTGATAGTATGTGCATTTTATAAATGAAGGCCCAAGGCTCAACGTCTTAGGCCAAAGGCATTTAGTGGTCCACCTCAGAGAGCAGTATACAATAAAAAGTATATCAAGCGTAGCGTTAGTTCTGGCAGGTCACGTTAGTCAAGCTCGCATCAGCTGACTCTCAGCTGTTCCCCATCAACCTATGGGAATACGACACCTAAGTATTCATATATATAAGGTCCCGCAGTAGTATCAGCAGTTTTCGCATTGCTCAATAGCTAATTACCCTCCACCATCCCCAACTCCTCCTCTGTCAGTCAGGATTCAGCCTTCTGATTCTCCTTTGAATCAGACTAATTCTAAAATGTGTACATAACATTATTGAACTTTGACGATATTTGCAATACATTTATGTTGGTTCTGTTCTGTTTACCCTGGGGGGGTTATCGCTGCTCTCCCTGCTCTCATCCATGCTAGGCTGCATGGATGCGCAGGGAGTTCTTGCCCAGAACGGAACCATACCGCCAATCCAAACTGTATGCTAATTGTCAATCATCTTTGACGGTAGTGGTCCTGACAGAACTCACCATTAAGTCCTTTCCAACTACTCTTTTGCCGCACCATAATAAGCGAGAGGGGAGAACCAAACACATAGGAATTAACTACATGAGTCCAGAACCCACTTCATGGCATTTGCAGAGAATGGGAAACAGCATACATTAAAGACACATGCACTTCATTTTCTTACATTCTTTATACATTATATAAAGAGTTGGAGAATAACTAGTCATCATCTCAGAAACCAACAGAGCCAACAGACTGTCCACAGAATAAAATCAGTTTGCCCCTTTAAAAAAATACTTTTGTTAACTCATAGTGTAGCAAACTATTTTTAAAGAGGGTCACTTGACTGTAGTTTAACTACATTTATTTAAGTAGACTGTAGCTTGGCAAGCTAGTTTCAAAGTAGCTTCTCCGGCACTGATTATAAACATTATTTTATAACATAAGCAGCTCTTACCACATCCAGGTTCAGATTTCCACTGGGAAGTGCAGAATTCTCTAGAGGACTGGCACACACTACAACACGCTCGGGAAACACACGCAACTCTGTGAAGGTAAAAAAAATTTTTTAGCTAAAGTGATGTGGAAACCATTTAGTACAATATTATATACAGTAAATTTTCCGTCTGAAACAAAGGGTGAAATGGGAGGGGAGATGAAAATATGCATGATATTCATATAAAATTCTCACAGATGTCTAAAGCAAAAAAATGGGAGTTGATCCACTAAAATGAATTTACAGGAGCATCAACAGTTTAAAATGACCTCAATGCCCTCTTCATGGGAAATGTTGAAATAGCTTTATTTGTAGTTTTTAACAAAATGGCTAAGCTGCCACAAAGTTGAATGTAAACTTTAAGTCCCCACTGCCCCTCAGTCAATAAAGTTTCAAATAACTCAATATAAGTAAAACAAACCACATTGTTTGATGTATTATGGTTTAGTTCATTCAAACTTGGCCAAATTTAGCTTGAAAAATGAAGGCCAAGCAAACAGTTGGTCAGTTACTTTTCCTTCTTTTTGTTTTTCCTAGATCACTTAAAATAATCTATACCGGACAGCCTTATTAGTCTGCATGCTCCTACTTAGTTTGTATTTCTTTGAGGCATGTTAAACATAAATCATGTGCAATGATGACTGTAATTCCCTTCTGAGTCTGACATGCTATATCTCTAAAGATACAGTGAAGCTTTAGTCTGAACTTGTTTACTATGATAAGTAAACCACATGTTCCCTGTGAGCTGCCATCAAGCCAGGCTCGGGTGGACTTGGCTGTAGTCTGAAATATTTGTTGAGCTCTGCCTCTATTAGGATGGAGTGTATTCGTCACTAACTGTATAGGCAGATATAATGGGTTGTTTCTTCAAATAACTTTTTCTTAGATCTGTATACATCTGACTTGAAACTGCAAGTTCTACATAAAACGCATTTGGAATCATGTTCTGAGTTGCCAACTAAGTGAACATATTTCAGTCAACTTTTTCCAAAATAAAAACGATCCAGACAGTGACCTCCGACTGAGCCTGACAGCTGTATGAACTAATAACAACACAGGTGCTTCTGATACAATCATCCATTTCCTGAGTCAACTTAATATGGAAAGAAATACTCAAACCAGTCTTCTTTAATCAATGAGAAGAAGAAATAAACTACCTCTGTAGTGCTGCCTGACTATGCATCTCAGGATGACGTGACGTTTCATGAAGTGCACCGCCAGGCGAACATTTCCACCTGCAAAAGAAAACACTTTATGGAGCAAATCTGTTAACACTCAGAAAACCTCTACTGGTAATATTGAAACAGCGAGGACTTGTCACAGTAAGCTAATCATAAAATAATCACATTTAAGACAGCCTGCTTGTTTAAACAAATCCTCATTTACGCATGAGGAAACATTTTTGTCCGGAAAATCATTTTAATGCAAATCAGCACTGCATTAATGATAGTCTGTGACATCTACTGAACATGGACATTATCAATTATACGTGGCCATGCAAAAGGCCAGAACAAAGGCTACCAATGTCTACCAAACATGACAGCGCACAAAGGCGGTTTAGAGTCTGAAAAAATACCAAAGCATTTAAGCAAATGAGAAAGAAGCCTCATAGTTCAGGCATGAACATAAGCAGTGCCAGGGGCTTCTTAGCCTTTGAAGTCCACTGTAACAAGACTGACTGAATGCTGAAACTATTTACAGCCTCTAATGGTGAGAGTTTTATGAATTCATGCTCCACTCCTTTGAGAAAAGCATGTAATGTGCCACTTTGCCTGCAAAATCTGTATTTTAGAATGCAAAAATCTCTAAATACTGGCTGAGCGGCTGAAAATTTGCACTTAAGACTTATTTGTTATTCCTACATGATTCCCTGGAATACGTAAAGGAATAATGCACGGCTAGCTGTGCATTAAACAATTTTAATGCACGATGTGGAAACCAAGAACCACCTAATGCGAAGGTGTCGCTCTCTCTCTCTTCTATGTGTGTGTGTGTGTGCGACGAATGATGTATGTGTTGTGCATCAATTAAAACAGCACATTAATATAGAACGGTGATTAAACGGACTTGAAACTACCAGTGTATTAAACGGTTTTAATGCATACCTGCCAGCCAATCAGATTCGAGTATTCAGACAGACCATGGTATATTCAATTGTGATTGGTCAGTTGCTGCATTCTGAGGCCTAATAGTTTAGTGTGCAACTGCCAGACTGTATAGTGGATCACACTGTGCTAGTTTCGTGCCTCTTGTGCATTCATCAATCTTGTTTTTCTCACAAAATAAATTAATTTCTCAACTCAACATTTATTAAGTGGGATAAGGTACAGTCAACAGGTAATTATCACAAAATAAACCTCTTCATTATGATATAAGACCAGATCATTATGTCAGCATTTATTTTGCAATGATAAGATGACAGGTGAATAAATGATGATTTATTGAAAAAATTTCTGTTTGCACAATTATGTTCACACAATGGAAGAAGTGAATAAATAGGGTGTATACAAAGGTACTAAAATACACTACTGCTAAACTGCTAAAATACATAAACCAAGGTTAGTTTGTGACTCATTCGGTCATCGACATCCTTCAAGAAGAATCAGAACTGAAAAAGCATTCTGGATATTACCAACAAATATATTCAAGTTAAAAATGAAAAAAAACTTTCAAAAACAGAATATTTTCACACTAGAGCGTCTGTTGTGGACTCAAGTCAGTTTGACATTAGTCAGAAAATAAGTTTTCTGATCTGAGATTACTAAACACTATATTATGCAATTTACAGTGCATATAGTACAATGAATATAATCAAAATATAATAAATATTAAAAAAATGTAATTCATTTATTTTATTTAAAAAATAAATATTTTATTTGCTCAGTCCGAACCATAGGTACTGAAAAAGATGAGCATATATATTAAATTATGTGCAATAAATTGATTTTTTTTTTTTTTTATTATTATTTCATTTAAATAATTTTTTTAATATATTTATTATATTGTATACAGCACTTTTTTCATTGACTATGGTTTGGACCAAGCAAATCTAAATCGAATCAATTGTGTAAACAGCCCAAGACACTGAAATCGCTTTTAATGAGTCATTTTTACATTGAACCTTCATTGAAGCATTCGGTGATGTCAACATTATGCGTTCATTCACTTTTGTAGTTGCCAGAGCAACCATACCCATTCACTGTTAACAAGCCAAGAAAACAAGTTCATTCAACCCTCCTAGTGTTGAAGCAACGACACGACCATCCTGTTTTAATGTAAGAGACAGCGGCCAAAGGAAGAATCCAGCCTAGATCTGTTTGTCATTGTCCAAGGAATGCAAGATCCACTCGACGCGAAGGCAGAGCACTGTTGCTTAATCTGGGAAGAATTTGTTGGCAAGAGAGGGGGCCTGGTGAACACGCTAGATATCTGCTGGTGCGGCTGTAAACAAGAAAACAGGCATGGGAATCCATCAGCTCTCACTCTGTGCCCTGAATAGACCCCTCTCTGTCTGTCTGTGAGAGACTGCCCTAGGCTGCCACAGGACCGTAAAATACACACAAAATATATCGGACTACTATCTAATGACTCTAAGTCAGGGCTGTCCAAACTCAGTCCTGGAGGGCTGGTGTCCTGCAGAGTTTAGCTCCAACCCTAATTAAACACACCTGAACCAGCTAATCAAGCTCTTACTACGCATAGAAACTTCCAGTCAGGTGTGTTGAGGCAAGTTGGAGCTAAACTCTTCAGGACACCGGCCCTCCAGGACCAAGTTTGGACAGCCCTGCTCTAAGTGCTTGAGCATATTGGTTCAGATCATAGAGACCAGACAGTAAAACAAACTCAGCTTGCGCACTCTAAAATAGCCTCACCCTTACATTAAGCACATTTGTCTGTCTTCAGAGTACGTGTTAGATGTGTCAAATGAGCAGAAATGCATTAGAGAAGACAGGTTTAACAGCTGATGTCATCGTGGACCCTGCTAACAGCTAGCTAGGTCCTCAAACAAGAGCTTGTGCAGGTATAATGATATGCAATTACAGTGTCTGCCAGCCACAAAACTGTCATCAACACCCCCTGTATGTGATTGATGGATCTACCTCCTACTTTCTTCTACTTCACAGGTTGTGCTTTACAGCAGCTCCTCTTTAGTTGTTTTATTTACAATGCCTTTTTCCTCTATCGGTGGTCAAAACTAACTGCGCTGTAGAAACAATGGTACAATCAGTCACAGTAAAGAAAGAAGATAGATTAGGACTCCGTATCAAACTTCCTGCACATACTTGCTTTGAAATAACTTCTCAAACGTTGATAGAAACCACAAACAGAGCATTTAAACAATATTACACCTCTAACTCAAGTCACTGTATCCAAGATACAAAATAATGATCATAAATGTAATTTTATCCCACCTACGAGAATAATAGGCTATGGTAAGCATCTTGTGTGAAACCCCGGTGAGCCTGCCAAACAGGCTCCTAATGTTGATATTCATGTCAAGGTTCCATGCGACTGGTGCTCATTTTGCTCAAGGGAAGTGATACAAGACTAGTGGGAACGGCAACACTTAGCTCCACAGAACTGTTCATCTAAGCAATGCAGGTTAATATGAATCAGATGCTCCCTCAGGTGTTCCTCCCCATCACAAAGAATCAACCGAGGAGGATTTCGATTTCAGATTTATATGCTTTTGAGATGGCTTGGGCCTTGAAGCGCTCAAGGGAGAAAGGCAACACCGGCAGAGAGATCAAGATGGCACATGGAACCCTACCAACTTCAATGAGGGTGAAATAAAGTATGCGTGGACAGTATCAGCGTCTTATCTTTCCTGCTCCTAATCATTTGAGGATGCAACAGCCATCCCAAAAGCTTAGGAGAGTTATGGGAAAATAAAATTCGGTCATAACATGAGTCCCTCTGCTGAGCATCAAGAGCCTAGGGCATGTTCTTTACCTTTTTAACTTTAGTGTGGATGGATAAAACAAACAACAGATAATCGGCATATTTCAAGAGATAAAGAAATGGCCATCTTTCCTGTGTGCTTCAAAACCTTCAAGTTTAGTACTGACCTTTAGTCAGTTTCATTCATGTCCATCCCAACTTAGATTGACCCATCCTCCCGAGTCCTTACTGAAAAAAAAAGTTTAACAGCATTTGTGTTTCCTCTTTTCCTTCACTTCAAAGAGGCAATTCCCAAGACAAGGCCAACAGAGGAGTCTTGCTCTAGAACCACAAAAAGGCTCAAAAAAATTGTGTAAATTTTGGTGAATTTTAGCAGTTTAAGCACATCTAAAGCAACTCTTCTTGAGGGAAAGAAAATAATGGAGTTATCTAGATAAAGATGTTTACAGAAGTGCTTCTCAACTGTTTTTGATTCAAGACCCAGATTTTACAAGTGGCGACTCAACACTGTATCAGGATTGCTTATCGAGTAAAAGTAAACAAATGTGCCCATAAAATTAAACACTGAAATTTGTAATTTCAGTGTGAGAGAGTTTTAGGCTAGTAGACAGAACTGTACAACTATTTTAATGCCTTGCAAACTCGAAATATTTGGATTTCTGTGGTGTACTCTACAGTGTTGCTGCAAATTCTGCTGATTTGTCACCAAGATAATGTTATCTAGCTAGCTGACATTAATGAGGTTTTGTCAAATTTGGGGGGGAAAAATGACAGTTTTGGATGCATCAGTAAGACTGTTGAAAATGACATACCAATTGATAATGCTTTGCATCATTTTCCAGCCAAATCTGCTTATAGAGTTACGTTAAATTCAAATGTTCTTTGAAAACATTTATTACTTTTTCTTTTTGTAAAGAAAATATTTTTGTGAAAAAAATAGACAAAACTTAAAAAGTGGCATGTGATGTTCCAGAGAAGACGATTGAGATGCCCTCTGAGAAAAAGCGTTCCAACACTGAGTTCACATGGCAACACAACATCACAACATATGTCTTTCCACAGGTTTCGCTGACACTATTCCAAGGCAGAAATACATACAATATATTTCTGCCGGAGCTTTTACCACTTCCCGGGAAAACAATAGAGAGAACGAAAAGTCAACAAACCAGAAGAATGTAAAGAGGAATGTGAAATAAAATGGAAGAGCGGGGTGAGAGATCCCTTGTCTCCAACTAAAGGCATTCTTTCCACTGATTCAGAGTTCAAAGAAGAGCACGAGCTATAAAAACCTCATCAGCTCTAAACAAATGGAGAGCACAGACAGCTCGACATGCGAAAGAATAATCATCTCTCAGCACCACAGTCTAGATCCCAAAGAGGTTGTACAATCTAAACACATCGAGCTCTAAAAACAGACATCAGATATGATTTTTGGTGGTACAACTGGGTACGATCCGTGATATCTGAGCACATAGCTACTGTGTGCAGTGGGAGATCCTGAAGTGATCTCACAGACGTGAAAACCGGGGACAGCAGGTGGAGAGCGGGTGTCTAGGTGACCGAGTTGGAATCTGTAGAAATATTTTCTCTCGGCCCTCACTTTGATGTGAATGATCACCCTCTAAGATCTTGTCCACTGCTCTTACTGGGTCAGGGTGGGGCTCCCGGGCGATTGTATGTATGTGTGTGAGTGTTTCATGAGGGTCGCCACATGGAAGGGCCGAGCGTGGTTTTCCTGGAAGCACATCACACCCGTCTGCGGAACTGTAGCCTGGGCCGAGCAGGCGGTGTGTCTTATCAATCTGTTCCAACGTCCACCTGAAACAATATTTGCACATGAGTGTTCACTTTAACATTTGGGTGACCCCTTCAGCAAGGTTATGAAATGCTGCAATGTGGCCCAACAGGAGGATGCAACACATGATCAAAAGGAGAACTGTAAAGATAAGTAAATGGACTAAAGTGCCTTCAGAAACCTCCATCTTTAATCTTACTAAACATACTTCACAAAAAGAACAAAACCTAGACCAAACACTTAAACGGTGACATTTATTGACCAAAATCCCATGACACAGCAAAAAGACCATCAGTCACACTGAAACTGAGACTCCACCTCTTTTCCTCACAGATGTCTCCTTTAATTAGGGTTCCCAATGCAACACTTAGCTAATTGGCAACAGCTGCACTATAAACATACATGACATCACCATGGCTATGAAAACAGGTGAGAAAATCTAATGAATTAACACCAACACAGCATTCATGAATGATACTTTACAATGGCTGCATCCAAAATCACATTCTTCAATACTATATACAAAAATAGTATGTGAACAGAGTAGTATGTACAAATTCCCAGTATTCATAAAACAGTAGGCAAAAAGTGCCCAGATGACCTACTATTTCTGGTGAGATTCTGAAGTGTGCATTCAGTGGATACTTTACTATCCCATGAGACCACGGGAGAGGATTTGTGAATGGCAGTGAAGTGATAAAACTGACGCTGGTAGGTCACATGACAATGACAACATGATGAATGTAGTACGTCTGGATTACATTCATATTATGTAGAACATCATACTTTTTTAACAGTCTGTGCCTACTCAGAGAGTACGCGATTTCGGATGCAGCCAATGCAGTGATTCTCAGCATTATTCTAGTCTTCGGTGTCAAATGGTCCTTCATAAATCATTCTAAAATTATTTGTTGCTCAAGAAACAGAGCTTATCATGATCAATGTTGAAATGCAGTTTTACTGCTTTATAATTTTTTGTGGAAATCATGATTTTTTTTTTTCAGGACTCAACAGAAAGTTCAAAATAATTTATTTGCATTAATTTAAAGTTAAAATATTTTGTTACATTATAAATGTCTTTACTGTCACATTCTATAAATTTAATGCATCTTTGCTGAATAAAAGTATTATAAATATATATACATTTTACTACAGTAGTTTTTTTTATTTTGAACAGTAGTGTATATATGAAGCATTGTGTGCGCAACTAAAGGAATAAAAATAAGGTAAGATTCATAAGTTGCAACAACCACTGTTATGAGCAGTAAGATGTTAGTAGTACTAGAAGTACCGACTGTTATTTTACCCAGAAAAGTCGGGGGGAAAAGTCTAAATCAATAATGAAGGTACGCCAGGCAGTGCATCAAGAAATGTAGCTTTAGTAAATTAATTTGACAAAGGTCGGTCAAAATAAAAGAGAAGCACTTTGAAAAAATAATGTACCACAATTACAGACATTCCCATCCAGACAAGATTAGACTTCTCAGAGGACCACTGAAAAAACAAGTAATTTGCTCAAAAATATTTAGAAAGGCTGTGTCAGGAAAAAAAAATCATGTTCGATTCAAATCATATTGTAAGTCAAAATTAGACAAAATTAAGACAGAATTACCTGACTTTCCTAGGGAAAAGTAGTCCTGTCCGAATTAGACAAATAGCCATTAGACTGAATTATGGTTGTATAAGTACAATTTGAAGACATTCACAGTATATATATGTAGAGTTTTGGTACAAAACTATCCATAAATACTTACCATAAATTATATACAGGTATGGTACAGTAAATATAGCAAACGGGGAACCTTAAGGATGCCTCAAGAGCAAACAGGGAAGTGTGGTGTGAATGAGGGCAGGGAAACACATTCCTCCTGTTTGGTTCCAACTGGGGATGTCAACGATTAATCGATGATCGATTAATTGTCGATAAGAGATGCAATCGATTAAAGCTATCGATGGTCGATTAAGTCGTTTAATTTTGGGCTGCGTGCGGCTCATGCGCAAAACACGTGCGAGCGGCTGTGAGTGACAGTGACGGTATATAAATGCATCATCATTCATTCATAATGTACAAATTAAGCTTTTAATGTGATTTAAACTTTAAAAGTACATTAAAATAGAAGCAACACAAAGTTCTTCAACATGGAAAGCAATAGAAATGTAGTAACTAAGTCATTTCCCCAGATAATTCTTTCATATGGGGCTCTGCACTTTGCAGGGCTGCGGGACACAGGACAGATAGGCTATTCATTCCTACAACTTGTTAATTCGTTCCTACGACTTATTAATTTGTGGCCACTGTCCACGTTTCATTAATTTTGTTCCATAAATAACCCATGATTTAACTAAAATGAGGGAACACATTAATACATCGAACAAATTCTTAATTCATGGCCATGAAATCTTTCATTTCCCTTCCGCATGTTTACCACAGTAAGAGATGTGAAAAAACAGTAACATTTTGAAATATTTTTACTATTTAAAATAACTGCTTTCTATTTGAATATATTTTAAAATGTAATT
>NW_015536481.1:291043-291577 GCF_001515605.1 Sinocyclocheilus anshuiensis
TAACCAATTATTCCTCTAAACAAAGCTTTTATACCACACTTGTCATAATCAGAGCTTAAAATTTGTAAATAATTAAAAACAGCAATTAAAAGGCGCTGTGACCGACACCTGACAATACGTTTTCCCGGAGCATTCAAAGCTGTCACTAAACGGTGATGCCACAACTAGAGCATCGTTCACAAGTTTCTGCATGGACCTGACTAGCCAAGGGCACATGTTTTCAAGCCCTGGGACAAAATGGGATGCTTTAAGGAAAATGTATAGCCTATGTAAGTAATAGGCCAAAAATAAAAATAACAATTTGTTTTCATAAAAAAATGTGAAATATATTTATATCTACATATCTATATATATATCCATCTATCTATGTATATATTAGTGCTGTCAACCGATTTAAAAAAATAACTAATTAATTGCACATTTTTCTGAAATTAATCGCGATTAATCCCACCTAACATTAAGTGAGTGAGTGAAGTGACATGTGGCCAAGTATGGTTACCCATACTAGGAATTAGTGCTCTGCATTTAACCCAT
>NW_015536481.1:291769-292086 GCF_001515605.1 Sinocyclocheilus anshuiensis
ATAAATAATAGTTTAACATTCAAATACATTGCGAATATGGAAACATTTGGATTTGTGCCGAATGAGACGTGAGCAATAAGCTCCAAATACATCTAGCCAAACACGCGCTCGCTCCGTCTCGTATGCACGCAAGCACTGTCACGATCTAATGCACTGTAAATGCCGGATTTTTAAAAACAAATAGGCCTACCGCAACGCAAAAATTTAAAATCTGACATTTTCCGGAACAGGATCGAGCAGGGTCAAATTAAGTACTGGTCATAATATTCACATAATAATGTTTGATGTGAGCAACAGTGTGTTTTGCTGCAGCAGCG
>NW_015536481.1:292298-295176 GCF_001515605.1 Sinocyclocheilus anshuiensis
GTGTTTTGCTGCAGCAGCGCCGATGGACGCGGTTCACTGACTGCACAGCACAGCCACACGCGTCACAGTTACGTTTGGGATAATTTTATTTTAAATGCCATAATGTCAGTTGAAAACATAGCAATTGTGTTTTAAAATACAACAACGAGCACCACAAAACCATTAAAAGAGGCACGTTCAGCGGTCCCTGTGACAGGATAGGAAACAGTCAACAAAGTAAAATGATTTCAAACGAGCTCTCTTCATATTATCAAATGATCATAATCACATCTATTCATTTTACAATACTGCTACTAGCATTTTATTCAGACTAAATCCCCTTTAAATTGGGTGAGAAAGCGGTTTCTTTTTTTTTGAGTAACTTTTGCACATCCTGTCATGCCGGACTGCATAGATGCGTTTTGCAGCATTGAGGTTAACGATTAATCGATTAATTGATCGTTAATTTAAACGACGATCGATCATGGAAATGATCGAAAATTGACATCCCTAGTTCCAACAGATTAACGATGTGGAGAAGGCTTCTGAAAACCTGACTTATATGCTGTTCTGCAGCTCCGCGGGTTTTGAACCAGAGCTAGGCCTGTCATTGAATCCAGACCTCCTCATCTCTCTCCCCCACTAAATCCATCCAGCTTGTGTGATTATGAATTAGTATGCATTAAAACTGACTCACCTGCACAGCACACTGGTGCCTGCAAGGCCTTAATGACGAAATATGAAATGCCATTTACAGTGGAAGAACAATCAAACTTCCTCTGCCAGGCAAACATGCATAATATTATAATAGCGGCCAAAAAATAATTATGGATTCAACAGAGAAAAGCACCATTAACCCTGAGCACATGATCTGCCATTTGATCTGCTCTTGGGCCTTGAAACGAAAACGTTGAGAGGAAAAGGCAGGGTGATCCTCTAAAACGATTTAGTAATTCCTGAAGTGAAGTTTGGTCAGACGGCATGTATAGCCTGGGTTCACAGAGGCTGTGTCTGTATGTGTGTGTGTGTGAGTCTGCCTGACCAGATTGCGGTTGAGAAACAGTCCCATGAATCCCATACTGATCAAGCTCTCCTTCCCCAATCCCTAATTACATACAGAGCCCTGTGGTGGGACAGCAGCAGAGGAACACCGCTGACCCCGGATGAAAGACAGGGGTGTGTGT
The DNA here is from genome assembly GCF_001515605.1 of Sinocyclocheilus anshuiensis. Lineage (NCBI taxonomy): Eukaryota > Metazoa > Chordata > Actinopteri > Cypriniformes > Cyprinidae > Sinocyclocheilus > Sinocyclocheilus anshuiensis. The sequence goes on from NW_015536481.1 coordinate 293,462, forward strand.
GGTGAGATCGAGTCATACTGAATGTAAAAACATCAGTTTCGGGCCAAAAGCGGCTGTGTTAAAGCTGTGTAGATTTGTGCACTCGGGAGTTTGAGTGTGAAAGCGCGGGAGAAAGGTCTACGGAAAGAGTCCGGCTGTCCAGGGGCTTTTTCTGTATAGCGAGACATGGGCTTAGAAGGTGGATTTGAACAGCAACTGCAACATGACAAAGCATCAAAGGCTAATTCTAGAACAAGGAGACAGACAGACTGACAGACAGAGAGGCAGTCAAAAGAGCCCAAGGAATTCAACAGCTCCTGCTCCAGGGTCTCCATTTCCCATGCTGGTAATCCTGCCTAGTCCATCTCACATGTTCCAGGGCAGGTAACTGCTGCTTATGCCACCACATGCTTTATATTTAAAGGCTACAGGTCATGAGGAGCAGAAACAGAACACTCTTATTGCAAACTGTTGGAGAAAAAAAATGAATAAATAAATAAAATAAAACTAGAAAATTAATACAAGAAAAAAAAAAAGAAGTAAAAAACTAATTTAAAAAAAACACACTAGAACCAAAATCAGGGCAAAATCGCTAGCCTGACGTCCCGGGGCTATTGTGTTTTCCAGTCGGGCTACCAAAATGCATCACTGCCCTGCCCGACGGGCTATCTTGAATAGTGAAATAAAATCCCTTCCTTGATTCGCTTTGTTCACTTGCTTGTAGGGGTGAAACAGATCGTAGCTGATCATTTGCACGTGTTTCTAAGTCTTGCCAATTTAAACATTCAAATGTTTTAAACCATTCAAGTGCTGTTATTTGCACTCAAAGCGCACACACAGAGCTGCGTTTCATACAGGGTGCAAACACAGAATTGATTGCTCTTTCACGTGTCCTTGCGCTTGAACGGACACATACACACAAAATTCTCAAAATACCTGTCTCGACAAAGATTCTCTTAAACAGTCGGTTATGCCTTAAGTGAAGTGAACATAATCATTATATTGGATCCATGCATCAGATCTTAAAGGGACAGCAGCCTATAAATACCAGCTGTCTGTCTGTCATTGATGTTAATCAAACAACAAAACACAGCTTTAACAAAGATTAATCTACATTTAGTTTATAAAGTGAACACTATGCAGTGTTATTTTACACTTAATTATTAAATGTATGTGCCTGAAATCTAATGTTAGACCTTACTTTATTTGTAGCTTTGTTATATTTGATGTATTCGTATAATCTTATTTTATTACTGACAGTTCACTTGTCTTTAATAATGTTTGACCTTTATCAGTTATGCTACTAGTTTTTGCTGTGGTTTCGAAGTAGTACTTAGTGTTCTTTAAAGCTGCAGTCCGTAACTTTTGGCGCTCTAGCGGTTAATAAACAGAACTGCACGTGTCTTGCGGAAGAACTTTGTAGCCGGAGCTACTTCTCTCTGTTTATGTCTATGGCGATTCACGCAGGTACTGGGCTACTCCACAGCGGTACCTACCCGAACCAGTCTAAACAGTCTGAATATAAACACTTATTATAGGTATACCGTAGTGATTCAGGACAAGCCAAAAACACGGTTTGGAAAATGGATTCATGGTGTACTCGCTTATTATATACATTTTGTAAATTTTGAACACAAAAATAGTTACGGACTGCAGCTTTAAATAAGAATAAAAAACATTTTTGTTTGTTTTTTGCTCACCAAAAAAAAAAAAAAAAAAAAAAAATTGGAGGTGGA